>NW_004444059.1:3993850-4033327 GCF_000243295.1 Trichechus manatus latirostris
TTATTATTTTTTGATATGATGCTGAATTCTATTGGCTAGAATTTTGTTGAGAATTTTTGCATCTATATTCATGAGAGCTATTGGTCTGTAATTTTCTTTTTTTGTGGCATCTTTGCCTGGTTTTGGTATCAGGGTTATGCTGGCTTCATAGAATAAACTAGGAATTATCACTTCCTATTCTATGTTCTGAAATAGTTCTGAGTAGTACTGGTGTAAGGTCTTCTTTGAATGTTTGGTAGAATTCTCTAGTGAAGCCATCTAGGCCAGGGCTTTTTTTTTTGTTGAGAGTCTTTTAATTACCTTTTCAATCTCCCCTTGTTATGAGTCTGTTCAGATTTTTAACTTCACTTCGTGTTAGTTTGGGTAGGTAGTGTATTTCTAGAAATTAGTTCATTTCCTCTGGATTTTCAAATTTGTTGGAGTATAGTTTTTCAAAATACTCTGTTATTTCAGTTGGGTCTGTTGTAATGTCCCCCTTTTCATTTCTAATTTGGGTTGTTTGCATCCTCTCCTGTTTTTCTTTTGTCAGTCTGGCCAGTAGTTTGTTGATTTTGTTGATTCTTTCAAAGAATCAACTTTTGGTTTTGTTGATTCTTTCTATTGTTTTTCTGTTCTCTATTTCATTTATTTCTCCTCTGATCTTTAATATTTCCTTTCTTCTGGTGTCTGTGGGCTTCTTTTGCTGTTCTCTTTGTATTTGTTCGAGTTGTGTAGCTAATGTTTTGATTTTATCCCTTCTTTTTTTGATGTGTGCATCTATTGCTGTAAATTGACCTTTGAACACTGCCTTCACTGTGTCCCAAAGGTTTTGGTCTGATGTGTTTTCATTCTCATTTGATTCTAAGAATTTTTTAATTCCATCTCTGACTTCTATTACCCAATGGTTTGTAAGTATGGTGTTATTCAGTGTCCATCTAATTGATTTTTTTTCCTTACTCTTCTTGCTGTTAATTTTTATCTTGATGATGTTGTGGTCAGAGAAGATACTTTGTATAATCTGAATGTTTTGGATTTTGTTGAGGGTTGCTTTGTGGCCTAAGTTGTAGTCTATTCTGAAGTACGTTCCATGTGTTGGAAAAGAATTGTACTTTGTAACTGTTGAGTGGAGTGTTCTCTCTATGTCTATGAGGTCACTTTGCCTGATTGTGCCCTTGAGATCTCTGTATGTTTGTTGAGTTTCTTTCTAGATGTTCTGTCCTTTACTGAGAGTGGTGGGTTGAAGTCTCTTACTATTATTGTGGAACTGTCAATTTCTCTTTTCACTGCTTTTAGAGTTTATGTATTTTGGAGCCCTATCATTAGGTATACAGATATTTATTATGGTTATGTCATTATGATGAATCGTATCTTTAATCATTATATAGTGTCCTTCTTTGTCTTTTATGGTGGATTTTGTTTTAAAGTCTATTTTATCTGAGATTATTATTGTCACTCTGGTTCTTTTTTGGTAACTGTTGGCTTGATACATATTTTTTCCATCTTTGCTTTTTAATAAATTTACATCTTTTTTTCTAAGTTGTGTCTCTTGTAGACAGCCTATGTTTTGAATCCTGTTTTTTTATCCATTCTGTCACTCTCTGTCTCTTTATGGGTGAATTTAGGCCATTCATCTTCAGTGTAATTATTGATTGATATGAGTTTATTGTTGTCATTTTGTAGTGCTTTTTTTTTTGTGTGGTGCAGTTGTTTTCTTTCTTCCTCTTACTCTCCTTTGTTGAGTTCCTTTTGTTTGTGGATTTTTTTTTCCATTTCTTTTGTTTTTGTAGATTTTGTTTTTACTGAGACTTTATGTTTTTCTTCTTTATTTTGATGAATAGGTTTGTTAACTTTCTTTGTGGTTACCTTGAAATTTACCCTTATCTTCCTAAATTTGAACCAGTCTATGATTACTTGGTATCTACTCGCCTTCCTCTCCATTAGAAATTTCTATACCTACACCATGTACTCCCTCTTTTATTGTTCTGACATTGTTGTTATTTACAGATTAACTTCCCTGGTTCCCTGTTGTAAAACTTTGGTTCCGTATAGACCTTTAGAGTTCATTTCCTAGGTTAGTATCTGGCTTGTGCGATCTTGTGTCCTAGATTCAGTCTCTGATCTGATGTTGTGTGACCTCAAACTGATGGAGTCCTTTTAATCATTCTTTTAAGTTTGGTTTGGTTTTTACATAGTCCCTTATTTTCTGTTTATCTAGAAATGTCCTAATTTCACCATCATATTTGAACAAGAGTTTTGCAAGGTATGTTATTCTTGGTTGGAAATTTTTTTCTTTCAGTGTTTTATATATGTCATCCCATTGCCTTCTTGCCTGCAGGCTTTCTGCCAAGTAATCAGAGCTTAGTCTCTTTTCCCTGTGTACGTGACTTTTTGTTTTTCTTGAGCTGCTCTCAGGGTTCTTTCTTTGACTTTGGTTTTAGCGAGTATGATTATGATATGCCTTGGTGATTTTCTTTTGAGATCTATTCTATATGGAGTTCATTGAGCTTCTTGGATGGTCAGCTTTTCATCTTTCATGATATAAGGGGAGTTTTCTGTCAGCAATTCTTCAGTGGTCCTCTCTATGTTTTCTGTTTTCTCCCCGTTCTGGAACTCTGATCACTTGCAAATTTTTGCCTTTGATTGTATTCCACATAATTCTCAGGCTTCTTCATTTTTCTTCATTCTTTTTTCTGATTTTTCCTCAAACAAAATTGTATCCAAGTGTTTGTCTTCAATTTTGCTGATCCTCAGCCCTTCTATGACACTGTCCATTTCTGAAATCTTGTTATTTATCTTTTGGATTTCTGATTGATGTTTCTGTATGATTTGTAGTTGTGAATTTATTTTTACATTTTGTTCCTGTGTTATTTTCCCGAATTCTTCCATTTTTTGGTCTGTATTTTCCATGAGTTTGTTTGCCTTTTCCATTAATTTGTCTATTTTTTCCCCATTTTTGTCTGCTTTTTGCTTCAACTCTTGGGTAGCTCTGAATATTAGAGATTTGAATTCCCTATCAGGTAGTTCTAGTGCCTTTTCTTCTACTGGAAAGTCATCTGGTGTTTTATTTTGAGCACCTGCTGGAGCCATCCTGTTCTGTTTTTTTAATATGCTTTGATATTGGCTACTGTCTTTGGGACATTCAGTAGTTATTTTCTTTGTTTATTGATTGTAGATTTGTTTGTTTCTTCCCTTTTTTTTTGTTATCACTGAGCAGGTAGGCTGTGCATTCTTTGTTGTTTGCTCATCTGTGTGCATGATATTTTCACCTCCTTGTCCAATGGGCAGGGCCAGTTGCTCAGCTATGGTGCAGCCGGCAGGTCCAGTGGGTACTCTGTTTCCTGCTGAGAGCTCCCTGAAGCTGCTTGTCTGTATACCCTGCCCGACGATCTCCAGTGTGGGTGGGGCACATCCACTTCCTGGCTGCCTGAGCTACCGCAGCCTGTTAGGAAGCAGTGGAGGCCAAGTGGGGAGAAGAGGGATGAGGGGGGTGAAAAAGCATATATCACTGGTTACCCGGTGCTCTGTCTCCTGCTGGGAGCTCCATGAAGCTGCTTTCCCGTACTCTTTTTCTTCCCATCTTCGACATGAGTTCAAGATCGCGAATCCATGCTTTGTTAGCTGATAGGGCCTCTGCTTATATTTATCCTCGCTCTTTGTTCTCTGTCAGTTTTTTTATTCCATTTGGTGCTTGACTGAGTTCTTTATCTTTTCATTTGATGCTTAGGGTTCTAGGATTGACGTTTGTCTCTGTTTTACTTAGTTTTTCAAGACTTTCCTGTGGACAGATGGTGTGGTGCTTCTGTCGCGCCATGTTGACTCCGCCTTCTCTGAACGCTCTCTCGGAAATTAGGAAGGAGCCCTAGTGGCACAGTGGTTAAACCAAAAGGTCAGTGGTTTGAAACCACCAGCAGCTCCATAGGAGAAAGATGTGGCAGCCTGCTTCTGCTGAGGTTTACAGCCTTGGAAGAATCTTTATGTTTTTATTCTTTTTTATTTTGATGGTGTGAAAACAGTGTAGGGGTGGCCTCTGACCTCCTCTAACTTCACAAGGTGAGAGGAGAATCAAGATCAACAGCCCAAAGCTGATACCTATGAGGCAAGGCCAGACAAGTGTCCTCGCTCTGCCATCTTTACCAATTCTCACACCACTGTCCCTCCCACAGCACTCTCCACTGGGTTTGATAGTTCATTGCAGTGGCCACAGAGAGCTCACCATAGTCATGATTATAGGGTTTATTAGGTAAGTAACAGGTTATAATTCAGGCTCAGGAACATTCAAGGATACATTTCTTCTGTTAGGACACGCTCTTCCTGCTGTACGCACAGGCACGCTCCTCCCTGGCCCTAGGCCTCTGCCCAAGGGCACTCAGCTTTCTGTCTCTGTGGGCTGGGAAGCCCACTGCACCATCTGCTGCTGCCAGGTTTCTGCTGCTGGGTCTCTGCTGCTTCTTTTCATTGCCTTCAGTGTTACAGTTCTCTCTCTCACTGTCTCCCGGCTCCAGGAGCTTCTCAGCACAGGCTTCCCAGATCCAAAGAATGTGCTGGCTCTCTTCTTCTTTGGTCATGATGGGATTCTGTCTTCTGCCTCTGGGGTTGCTCACTTCAAGCCCAGAAGGCTGGCACAAGTAACCAATCCCTTGGTGGGCCACAATTACTCTATTATCACAGTCCTGCCCATTTACTTGGGTGAGAGTTACACGACCATGGCTAGAGAGGCCACACAAAAGTGATCTGTCACACCGCAGATGAGTAGGTTTGTTATTTTCCTTTGTGGTTACCTTGAAATTTACCTTTATTTTCTAAGTTTATATCAGTCTGTTATTTCTTGCTATTCCCTTGACTTCTTTTCCACATGGAAGTTCTATGACTGCACCATTTATTCACTCTTTTGTTTTGACATTGTCGTCATTTACATATTGACATCTATGGTACCTTGTTTTCAGTATTTTAGCTTTGTTTTGTTTTTGTGAATTCCCTGAGCGTGATATCTGGTTGATCGGTCCTATGTCCTAGTCTTTGATTGTTATCTTTTGTTGGTTCTCTAACTGGAGGACTTTCTTTAATATTTCTTGTAATTTTAGCCTGGTTTTTTTTACATATTCCCTTAATTCCTGTTTATCTGGAATTGACCTCATTTGCCATCGTATTTGAGAGACAATTTTGCCGGATATATAACTCTTGGCTGGCAATTTTTTTCCTTCAAGTCTTTATATATGTCATCCCATTGCCTTCTTGCCTGCATGGCTTCACCTGAGAAATGTGAGCTTAGTTTTATTGGTTCTGCTTTGTAGGTCACTTTCCGTTTATCCCTAGCCGCTCTCAGGATTCTTTGTCTTTGGTTTTGGCAAGTTTGATTATGATATGTCTTGGTGACTTTCTTTTGGGGGTTCAACCCTGTATGAGGTTTATTGAGCTTCTTGGATAGATACCTTCTCGTCTTTCATGATATTGGGGAAGTTTCCTTCCAGCAAATCTTTGATGGTTCTCTCTGTGTTTTACATTATCCCCTCGTTCAGGAACTCCGATTACTCACAGGTTTTTCCTCTTGATAGTATCCCACATAATTCTTAGGCTTTCTTCATTTTTCTTCACTCTTTTTTCTGATTTTTTTCTCAAACAAATTTTTGTCAATGGATTTATCTTCATTCTCACTTAGTCTGACTTCCATTGTCTCAATTCTGCTGTTATGACCTTCTATTGAGTCATCTATTGACCTTCTGTTGGGTGATGGTGTGCATCTGGTAAGCTGGCAGCTTGCACTTTTACAGGTCTGCCATTGTTCCTGTTTCCATTCTGGAAGTGCATGCAGATTTGCTGCTGCTTGGCTGCACCAGATGGGGTGGATTTTGGCTTGGAATGTTGCTGCTTGCCTCAACCTGTGTGCACTGTGCAGATTCAGCTAGGAGGATACTGGTGATCCTGCAATCCATAATTCCTGATTTCCACTGTTTTTGAATTGTCTCTCCTTCCACCTGTTGCTCAGTTTGATTCTTCAGCTTTATCTTTGCTGCCTAGGGTTCCTGGATTATCATATATATCTGATCCGCTTGTTTTTTCGGGTCTTTGTTGTTGAAGCATCTGACTATTCCACCCTCTTGTCCTTGCATCTTGGCAAGCTGATACTTTTAAAGGTAATGGGAAGATGTAAATTCCAAAGAGGGAAAGAGTTTCTTCTAATTTGCACAGTGGAATGAAAGGACATGTACACATTCACTTTGTAAAATATGTGTAGTTTAAAAAAATTGAATTTAGTAATAGGTAGAATAAACAGCCCGAGTCTGTTCAGGTTACTGTATGAAATGATCATTTTCACTGGTCTTTTGAAGTAATTAGCTCGGGGTGGATCTAGGTGCAATGGGGCTCTGAAGCATCTACAATACTGGCTGTACTTTCAGAGAAAAACAGTACAAATTTATGAAAACAAAAGTTAGTTCATGGTCTTGAAATGTGCCCAAGCCATAGAGGAGTCTTGAAGGTTAAGCTTCATTAGCTTCAGTATAAATCTTTTTTGTTTACATGATGAGTCAAAACGAGTATTTGAAACATTCATTTAAAAACAAGCAAAGAATTTCTGTTGGCTGAAAGTTTGTGTGAATTGTAAATATCTTACAAATTTCAGAGAAAAATTTATTTAATACTCTGCATGCATTTTCATTAATTAAAATTATATTTTCCACACTGAATCTGAAGTTATATTTTAAAATTTTGTGTAATTGGGATGGAAGCAAGGCAGGGCCAGATTAAGACTTTCCAACATGCTAAATAGGATATCCTAACACATATGTTGTATCCTTTGGTGGGGCAAATGGTTAACGTGCTGGGCTGCTAACTGAAAGATTGGAGGTTCCAGTCCACGCAGAGCTGCCTTGGAAGAAAGGCTTGGCAATCTACATCCAAAAAACCAGCCATTGAAAACCCTATGGATCACAGTTCTACTCTGACACATGCGGTTGCCATGGGTCAGAATTGACTCATCAGCAACTGGATTTTTAACTCATATATCAAAGAAGTAAAACCAAACCTGTCACTGTTGAATCGATTCTGACGCATAGTGACCCTGTAGGACAGAGTAGAACTACCCCGTAGGGTTTTCAAGGCTTTGAGCTTTACGGAAACAGACTGCCACATCTTTCTCCCTTGGAGCATCTGTTGGGTTCGAATCGCCAACCTTTTGGTTAGCAGCTGAGCACTTAACCACTGCACCTCCAGGCTTCTTAACCCATACATACGTGGATATAAAATAATAATAGGCCATAAAATATAAAACTTTCACATAAGCTGAAATTAAAATAGCTTCTTCCTAAGCTTCTGTTTTAAAATTCTTTAATGGTCCATCAAAAATGAACTTTTCTCATATTTGTGTTGACCCTGGACTTATTGCTGCCATCATCTACTAAGGCTGCTAGTATGCTTATTGGAAATCCTTTTAGGGGTCTCATTCTTGTCCATTTTTCACCTTATCTTACTTTCTGAGCTTAATAAGCACGGCAGTATCTCCTGAACCTACATGTGCCTTACAGTAGATTGAATTTAGGTTTATAGTCATTCAAACTCTTGGAAAAGCTGTGTGAACATGTGAAATACTGTTACAAATGATCTGAACACCTCTATGCTATTTTCTCTAATAAAAAATAAATGTATATGTATCTTTTATTCTAAAGCAATATGCCAATTTCAAGGACGAACCTACTTTGAAGGAGAAAGAAATACAGTCTATTCCTCTTCTGGAGTGTGTGTTCTCTATGAGTGCAAGGTAAGGAAACACTTTATGCATCCTTCAAAATTGTTTCACTTATGTAAACACAGTAAGTTTTTCTGTGAAAGCTCACCCTTGCAATACATTTTCAAATTCTAAGGCACAGAAAATTCAGAATAGTAATTATAATTCAAATGTAAAGAAATCCCATTATTTTTTGCAAGCATATACATTAATTGTTGTAAAACAACTTCCCAATGAATAAAAATGCCATCTTGTCAAATTAAACTTTTATGAAGTTGTCTTATATTTTCCAAATTCAGATATACTCTTGGTTTGCTGTTGTGAAGAAATTGTAGATAAAGTTACACTCAGCTTGTTGTCACTCATTGTTTTGATTCATGTGAGAAATATCAGTCAGTTCAATTAAAGTATAAAAATTACCGATAAAAATTATCTACTGTATGGAGATGAAACTGACGTTTATCTTAATCCCTTTGAGGGGAGTGTTTTAAATTATTTGAAGGGGAATTCCTCACGAATTTACTTGCCATGGTCTCTTGACATATGTTTCTGAAGCAAATGTGATTTCTTTGAACTCTGCTCCTTGACTTACTAATTGAAAAACTAAATATGATTCAAACCACTCCCTATATTTGCCTTTTATAGACTGTAATATTTCAACTGTATTCTATCTGAAAGAAACTGTATGTATATAAAGTTTCTGCCTTAAGTTTCCGTTTATATTTGATCCTTCATTTTACTCTTTAAATGTCTCCCTTAGATGGGATTTGGGGCTGATTTAGTGTATATAAATTATGGAGAAAATTAAGATAGGTGATTTATTCTGCCAGCACCATCAATAAACTGTAAACGTCTATCTTAAGGTTTTCTACAGAAGCAGAACCAGTGAATTATAGATAGATGGGTAGGTAGGTAGGTAGATAGATAAAGAGAGAGAGAGAGAAAGAGAGAGAGATTTACTTCAAGGAATTGACTCACGTGATTGTGAGGGGCTGGCAAGTAGTCAGTCGACAGGCTGGAGACTCCTGCAGGCTTACATTCTAAGCTCTGAAGGTCAGCCAATGGAAAGAGTGAAGTGTGCCAAAATACTTACAGTCTGGAGGCAGAGCACACTCTAGGGAAACTCCCTTTTCACCTGATTGATTGATTACACACCTTTAGATTACAGCAGTTAGATTAGTGTTTGGCCAAACAACTGGGAACCATAGCCTAGCCAAGTTGACACATAAAATTAAACATCACAGCATCTATAGGATTATTAAAGGTTAAGGAAAAAAATCCTAAGAATTTTCTCAAGAAATATTAAATCTGAAAGAAGTAAACTATGCACACATTATGTATCTTAAGGTGGAAGTCTTTTGGTATAAAAAGGAGAAGGTGTAAAGAGTCAAGACTGTATGACAGATTTGGTTTTTAGAATGTGAAAGTGCTGATTTCTTCATGCCCATCTCAAAGTATTCTGGCTGTTTTTTGTTTGTTTGTTTGCTTAAATTGTTACTCCTATGATGTATGTTACTATCTTAAAGATAAGAGAGCTGAGGCGTAACATTAAAATGAATTGCTGAACCTGTACTTCAAGAGGGACTTTTCTCTATCAGCAACCATACACCAATGCTGTTTTGAGTAGAGTAGCTCTCACCATAGATACAGGGATTGGAAGACTTAGAGTGAGATGTAGTTAATTCCAAAATGAGAAAAGAGAATCAGCCAAAAATTGCTTCAAGGAAGGTGGACACTTTCATCTGCTGATTTCTAATGGTAAACTGTGGCTTTAAAGTGTCAACTCAAAATCTTGAGGGTATTTGAAGTTTCTCTACTTAAATGTTCATGTGTGTGTGTATAAATATACTACAGATATATATTTTTTATGTGATGAGAGTGTGTCATATAATACTGGTAATTATGGTTTAGAAATTTACTGGGATAGTTGCCTATTTGGTTTTAAAATAGCCATGAAGTTACTTGATTTTAATTTAGTGTTGTTAGAGACCTATATATAGGCAACACTGCAGGTGCTCAGCAAATATTAGATTAATGAATGAATGTTACCTTGTATTTGCTCAAACATAAGGCACAATTTCTTACCCTCCAACATAGTGCTGTCCAGTAGGAATAGGAGACAAACCACCTTTGTAATTTTTATTGAGCTAAAATTTCTATATTTAAACCTACATATGCATAACCATATAATTTCAACATATAATTAATGTAAAAATAATTAATGAAATAGTTTACATTCCTTTGTCATACAAAGTCTTCAAACTCTTGTGTGTATGTACTATTGACTGGGCAGCACCATTATACATATTATCATAAGCTTTTGTAGTTGTCAACTGAATTTTTGAATTAAGGACTTCCATTGTTTCTTCTGCCTTCAGGACCCATAACTCCATATTTACACTTTTACATTATGGACGGCTCTCACTCTTCCCTTCTCTGGGTCATCAATTCTGGTCCCTGTTTTTTCCTTTTATTAGCCTTGAAATTGTGTCCTGGGAGTCTGTGACTTCAATAGTAACAGAGAAGAACACTATAAGATTCCCAGATATGATATTACTGTTAAACCAAAGGATTTGACGCCACTGTATCCATGTCTCCTGCCACTTTCTACATTAGAGACTATGACTTGGAGACGATCTTTTACATAAGTAACCTGGAAAAAAGGCAGAGGCATGAAAACAGTACGTAATAGAAATGACATCCAAGAAAACTAAGCTATTAAGCAGTAGTTAAAATGGAAGCCTGCAAGTTCCAAGAGTTATTTTATTATGTACTGATAAGCATAATATAGCATAGTTAATGGCACTTGTTCTTAAGAGATTGGAGATTGAGAATATAGAAGCCAATTGTTTGCTTCTAGGGCAAGACTACTACAGTTATCAGAAAAGTATTTTGTATTTTGGTTTCTCTTTGAGAAGGATTTTATCCACTTTTCATTGTGAAAACTGTATTTATTTTACATTGATCTGTTTATTCATTCAGTACTTTTTGAGTGCCAACTATATGCCAGAAAATGTGCTAAGCATTCATTCACAAGAGAGACATGGACTTTGCTCTCATTTTCTCATTACTTCTTAATAGAATCACCTATGAGAATATCTTTATAATAGTTTAGAAAACTTTGAAATGAGCATGTTTTAAAAGTTCATTTTATATTTATTGTTTTTTTCAAAGTAAGCTGTAGATCTAATTCAAGCTATATTTTTGCTACAGTTGCCATTTGGATTGCCAGAATTTGTGTAAAACCAGGATTATCCAGATGCTTGACAAATTGTAGACATGGCCACAGTGGGATACTCTGATTCCCAGTGCTACTTGGGATTTTCAGTTGTGATTTAATTTCAGGAGTGAGCCTTTGACCTGTGCAGAGGTTCTGAGAATTAAAATTTCATTCTCATATTGGAAGAGTCTCTTCAGATGTTGGATCTGGAAACTTATTAGTAAGCCCTAATTAAGAAGTTTGAAGTATTTCTTTTCTCTTGTCCAACAGGACCAGACCATGAAGCTTGTTGAGAATTCAGGCTGTCCAGTTTTGAATTGTCCAGAATCTCATCAGATTACGTTGTCTCATAGCTGTTGCAAAGTTTGTAAAGGTAAGGCTTCTTCTTTGTTTTGGTGAGATTTATGTGCATAAGTATGGGACATTGGTGGTTCAGGGGTGGAATTCACACCTTTTGTGCAGGAGACCTGGGTTCAGTTCTCAGCCCGTTCACCTCATGTGCTGCCACCACCTCTGTGTCAGTGGATGTTTGCATGTTACTATGTTGCTGAACAGGTTTCAGTGGTGCTTCCAGGCAAAGACAGGCTAGGAAGAAAGGCCTGGCTATCTACTTCCAAAAATCAGCCAACAAAAAACCTGTGGATCACAACTATCTGATCACATTGTTCATGGAGTTGCTGTGAGTCTGAAGCTAACTCAACAGCAGCTAATAACAACAACATGTGCATGAGTCATTCTAGGAGGCTGGTAAAATTGACATTAAAATGGAGATTTCTATATGCAAGTTATTTCCAAAGACTGATGATATTTCCTTAAAGATTTTCCTAACTGATAATTTTGCCAGTTGGGCCTGACACACAGTAGATAGTGAAGGCATATTTAGTACATTGAATTTAAACCTACATGCCCCATCTCTGCTAGGTGTCTTACACCTCTCTCAAGCTGTGGATGTCTATACTACTCTCTGTGTGCTAGTTCTGAGTCAGAACAACATTACAGAAGTCAGTTACCAACAATGCTGTTATTTTATTGACAGTCACTGTTGCTTGGCAATGGTTTTTGGTTTGATATTCATTTTTTCTCTATTACCTAGCATACTTTCCAGTATGAATACTTCAAATCCCTCTTTTTTCAGTTCATCTCTCCCTCACCCATAGCCTGTTTGTTTATTGAGAAGATAATGGCAATCAGACATGCATTGCTTGTTGTGTGTGACCTCTGTGATGACAGGCCTAGGACCAGTAAGTAGAAGGTACTTAGATTTTTAGTTCAGTATAATAAAATGCTAAAATTAGAGCTAAAGTCAGAAATGTAGTGGGCCATCTCAGGAGGCAGTGAGTTCCACCACTAAAGGTTCTTGCGCTTGGTATTTTATTATAGATTCAAGCATTGAACTAAAGTGTTGATTAAATGCAACTCTTTAAGATCAATCCCAAAATTATATTTGCCTTTCTGTATTATATTGAAATTATATGTTTATGAATCTGTCTCTTGCATTAGACTATGCACTTTGAGGGCAGGTCTGGGTCTTTATATTCATCTCTATATCCTTAATACTTAGTATAACATCTGGAATGTAGTTGATACTCATTAAATAAACTACTAGCACTTATTTGAATGATGGCCTTTATGCTGATGTACAACCTGACTTAAATAGAAAAAGAAAAAGAAACTTCATAAAATACATACCATTTTGTTTCATTTTAACCTAATCTATTAAAAGTAGACATGAGATCCCCTCTCCCATTTTTAGCAGGGTGGTATAGTTGTTGTTTTTTGTTGTTTATTTTTGTTTTTTAAGCTCCTTTTATCCATTCAATTAAGAGTTTTAAAATCTAAGTTTTGTGCAGTGCTCTTTGGCAATTACAAAGTGGTTTAAGACTTGGTCTGCCCTTCAAGGAGCTTTCAGAGTAGCCCTTAAGAACTAAGGAACACTTCCACAAATAACTACAATCAAAGAGACATATAATGAGGGCCATTAGTTTTAACCCTCATAGTGTCTGGGAAAGTGACTTGCGCAGAGCATGTGTGGAACTTGATGTGAAATAAGGATACTCATTTTGGTCATTTAATTTGATTTGAAACTGGACTCCTAGGTTGCAGCTTGACTAGAGTGTTTTGGCGGCCAAAGGAAGGCTATACCAGTACTTTGCGAACTTAAATATGCATACAAATAACCTAGTGGTCTTATTAAAATGCAGATCCTGATTCAGTAGCTATGGTTTGGTAGGATTGTGGCCAAGAATCTGTATTTTTAATAAGCTCCTAGATGCTGCTGATGCTGCTGTATAATCTCATCTATAATAAACTCCCAGATGATGTTGATACTGCAGGTCAGTAGTACCACACTTTGAGTAGTTATCTATTGCTGCATAACAAACTGCCCCAAAACTCAACTCAGTGACTAAAAACAACCGTTTGATTATATATCACAATATTGAGGACCAGGAATTCTGAAGGGCTTGGCTAGGGGATTCTTCTGTGCTATCTATCTAAACCTCTTCCCCATAAACTGTGGTTCTCAATTATTTTACCTACTATATTTCCTTCAAAAGCTAATACACCCCCCTCCCACACCCACACACACACACACACACACACACACACACATACACTGTACTTACTTGTCTGTGTTCCCCCAGCTCCTGTAAGCTCCTCAAAGGCAGGGCTAATGTCTACCATTTCTGCTTTGTCACCAATGGATACCCTGAATGGTTCTTGGGACATAGTAGGTACTTGATGAATGAGTATCAGTAGACATTTGGGTCCATTAACTCATGCAAGAAATATTTTGTTGAGTAGCTGCTGTGTACCAAGAGCATCAAAGCACATCACATGGGATTTAACAGAATCGTAAATGTATTAGAGTGTGGAGTGTTGTGTTATGTACATACTTATGTGTATTCTTGGTAAAATGGAGAAATTATACCCACCTTGACTGGTATAGGATATCTGTGTGACTTATTAGTTCCTTTGGAAGTTTGACAATCAAATAGTTCTTCACCAGAAAGCTGAGCCTGCTTTAAGTGAAGACGTTTTCCTTCTTTGTCACAACCAGTTGCAGTACTTGCCTGATTCTACTTCAAGAGAAGCTTCGGGTATACCTTTTAAATATTAGTAGGTTGTTGCCATGGCTCTTTTTTATTTCTTTATTACATTGTTTAGAATTGATCTCATATATGCTATAAAAAATTGAAGTCAGTTCCATGCTGAAAGCTGGACTGAGCTGGAAGGTTCAAGATGTTCTCACTCTTATGCAGGGAACCTTGGCAGCGATAACTGGAAGACTGGACACAGCTGGGGCTCCCTCCATCTCCATGTAATCTCAGGATCTCTCTCTGTGCTGTTTCTAGCTGAACAGTCAGATTTCTTAAATGGTGGCTCAGGACTCTTAAAGGCTAGGACTTGCATCACTTCTACCAGTTTGCCACACTGTGGTGGCCTGCGTGTTAATGTGATGCTGGTCGCTATGCCATCAGTATTTCAAATACCAGCAGGGTCACCCATGGTGGACAGATTTCAATAGAGCTTCCAGACTAGGACAGACTAGGAAGAAGGACCTGGCAGTCTGCTTCTGAAAAAACTGGCCAGTGAAAACCTTATGAATAGCAGCAGAACAGTGTTTGGTATAGTACTGGAAGATGAGTCCCTCAGGTTGGAAGACACTCAAAATACCACTGGGGAAGAGCTCAAAGTAGAGTCAACCTTAATGATGTGGATGGAGTCAAGCTTTTGGGACCTTCATTTGCTGATGCGTCATGACTCAAAAGAAGAAGAAACAGCTGCAAACATCCATTAATAATAGGAACATGGAATGTACAAAGTATGAATCTAGAAAAATTGGAAGTCATCAAAAATGAAATAGATGGCATAAAGATTGATATCCTAGGCTTTAGTGAGCTGAAATGGACTGGTATTGGCCATTTTGAATCAGACAATCATATGGTCTACTATTTCAGGAATGACAATTTGAAGAGGAATGGCATCACATTCATTGCCAAAAAGAACATTTCAAGATTGATCCTGAAGTACAATGCTGTCAGTGATAGGGTAATATCCATAAGCCTACCAGGAAGACAAGTTAATACAACTATTATTCAAATTTATGCACAACTACTAATGCCAAAGATGAAGAAACTGAAGATTTTTACTAACTTCTGCAGTCTGAAATTGATTAACATGCAATCGAGATGCATTAATAACTACTGGTGATTAGAATGCGAAAGTTGGGAATAAAGGAGGATCGGCAGCTGGAAAATATGGCCTTGGTGATAGAAACTGTCAGAGATAGCATGATGTAATTTTGCAAGACAAATGACTTCTTCATTGCAAATGCCTTTTTTCAGCAGCATAAGTGGCAACTGTACACATGGACCTTGCTGGATGGAGTACTCAGGAATCAGACTGTATATGTGGAAAGAGATGATAGAGAAGCTCAATATCATCAGTCAAAACAAGCCCAGGGGCTGACAGTGAAACAGACCATCAGTTGATCATATGCAAGTTCAAGTTGAAGCTGAAGACAATTAAAACAAGTCCATGAGAGCCAAAGTACAAACTTCAGTATATACCACCTAAATTTAGATACCATCTCAAGAATAGGTTTGACACACTGAACACTAATGACCAAAGACCAGACGAGTTGTGGAATGACATCAAGGACATCATGCAAGAAGAAAGCAAAAGGTCATTAAAAAGACAGGAAAGAAAGAAAAGACCAAAATGGATGTCAAAAGAGACTCTGAAACTTGCTCTTAAACGTAGAGTAGCTAAAGCGAACAGAAGAAATGATGAAGTAAAAGAGCTGAAAAGAAGATTTCAAAGGGCACCTCGAGAGGACAAAGTAAAGTATTATAATGACAAGTGCAAAGACCTGGAGTTAGAAGACCAAAAGGAAAGAATACACTCACCATTTCTCAAGCTGAAAGAACTGAAGAAAAAATTCAAGCCTAGAATTGCACTGTTGAAGAATTCTGTGGTCAAAATATTGAATAACCCAGGAAGCATCAAAAGAAGATGGAAGGAATACACAGAGTCACTGTACCAAAAAGAATTGGTCAACATTCAGCCATTTCAGGAGATATCATATGATTAAGAGCCAATAGTAGTGAAAAAAAAAGTCCAAGAGGCACTGAAAGCATTGACAAAAAACAAGGCCCCAGGAATTGATGTAATACCAATTGAGATGTTTCAACAAATGAATGCAGTGCTGAAAGTGCTCACTCGTCAGTGCCAAGAAATTTGGAAGATAGCTACGTGGCCAACCGACTGAAAGAGATCCATATTTGTGCCCATTCCAAAGAAAGGTGATCCAACAGAATGTGGGTATTATCGAACAATACCTTTAGTATCACATACAAGTAAAATTTTGCTGAAGATAATTCATAAACGGTTGCAGCAGTGCATTGACAGGGAACTGCCAGAAAATAAGCTGGATTCAGAAGAGGACGTGGAGTGAGGGATATCATTGCTGATGTAAGATGTATCTTGGTTGAAGGTGGAAAATACCAGAAAGATGCTTACCTGTGTTTATTGACTATATAAAGGTATTTGACTGTGTGGATCATAACAAATTGTGGATAACATTTCAAAGAATGATAATTGCAGAACATTTAATTGTGCTTATGTGGAACCTGTACATAGACCAAGAGGCAGTCATTTCAACTGAACAAGGGGACACTGTGTGGTTTAAAATCAGGAAAGTCGTGTGTCAGGGTTATGTCCTTTCACCACACTTAATCAGTCTGTATGCTGAGCAAATAATCTGAGAAATTGGACTATATGAAGAAGAATGCAACATCAGGATTAGAGGGAGACTCATTAACAACCTGTGATATGCAGATGACACAACCTAGCTTGCTGAAAGCTAAGAGGACTTTAAACACTTACTGATGAAGATCAAAGACCACAGCCTTCAGTATGGATTACATCTCAGCTTAAAGAAAATATAAAATCTCACAACTGGACCAATAAGCAACATCATGTTAAACAGAGAAAAGATTAAAGTTGTCATATTTCACTTTACTTGGATCCACAATAACGCCCATGGAAGCAGCAGTCAAGAAACCAAAGGAAGTATTGCATTCAGCAAATTTGCTGCAAAAGACCTCTTTAAAGTGTTAAAAAGCAAAGATGTCACTATGAGGACGAAGGTACCCCTGGCCCAAGCCAGGGTATTTTCAATCACCTCATATGCATGTGAAATCTGGCCAATGAATAAGGAAAACCAAAGAAGAATTGATGCCTTTGAGTTATGGTGTTGGTGAAGAACATTGAATATACCATGGACTGCCAGATAAACAAATCTGTTTTGGAATAAGTACAGCCAGAATACTGCTTGGAGTGGAAGATGGAGAGACTTTTTCTCATGTGTTCTGTACATGTTATCAGGATGGACCAGTCACTGGAGACGGACATTACGGCTGTTAAAGTAGAGGGTCAGCCAAAAAGAGGAGGACCCTCAATGAGAGAGACTGGCACAGTGGCTGTACAGTGGGCTCAAACATAGCAATGCTTGTGAAAATGGCACAGGACCAGGTAGTGTTTCGTTCTGTTGTACATAGGGTCACTATGAGTCGGAACCGATTTGATGGCACTTAACAACACCACCGTACTGTATTAGTCAAAGTAATCACAGGCCAGCCCAGATTAAAGTATAGGGGAAATAGGTCTACCATAGATAGGAGGAGCATTTAAAATTTGTGGCCATTTTTAATCCACTAGAAGTGTTCAGGGACTGCTCAAAAATTAGAAAAGTGAATAACCTAGAAGTTTGTCAAGGTTGAATAGAACATGATTTGTGTAAGATGCTGGTTTAGGGTCTTTCAGATGTAAAGAGAAGCCCTGGCCACATCCGTTTTTATAATACATTTTGTGTTTTTGGTGAAAGTTTACACAGCAAATTAGGTTCCCATTTAACAATTTCTATTCATATTGTTCAGTGACATTGGTTACATTTTTCACAATGTGTCCACATTCTCATTATTTCCATTCTGATTGTTCCATTGCTCCCCATCCCCCCACCCTGCTGGCTCCTCCATGTTTCTCATCTTTGCTTTAGGGTAAATGTTGACTGTTTGATCTCATATAGATGATTTTTAAAAAGAGCTCAGTTCTCATTGGTGATATTGTTCATTTTGTGAGCCAATTTATTATTTAGCTAAAAGATGACCTCTAGAAGTGGTTTCCGTTCCAAGTTCAAAGGACATCTCAGGGTGACAGTCTTGGGAACTCCTCTAATCTCTGTCAGTCCAGTAAGTTTGGCCTTTTTTAAGGATTTGAATTTTGTTCTACATTTTTCTCTCATTCAGTCTGGGACCATCTATTGTGTCTCTGGTCAAAACAGTCAGTAGTGGTAGCCGGGCACCATCCATCTCTTCTGGTCTCAGGGTAGATGAGGCCGTGATTCGTGTGGGCTTTTAGTCCCTATGGAGTAGTTTCTTCCTTGAGTTTTTGGCTTCCTTCTTTTTGTTTTGCTCCAGATGAGTAGAGACCAATAGTTGTATCTTAGACGGCTGCTTGAAAGCTTTTAAGACCCCCAGCACTGCTTACCAAATTAGGATGTAGAACATAGACTTTATGAACTATATTATGCCAATTGACCGACTTATCCCATGAGACTATTGTCCTAAGCCCTCAAACCCAATAACTCAACCTGCGAGGTGTTTGGTTATGTCTAGGGAGTCTCCATAACAGTGCCCCCTGTGTGCTTTATTATATATATGAGTATATATGCAACACAAACAAACATGTCTATACATAAGCATACAGATACACCTATCCATGCACACACAGGTACTCACATATGCCTTCCTATATACATGTATTCATACATACCTACCTATGTTACCACACATATATTTTTTGGTTGTTATTGCAAAATTGTATATGTTATAGCATTTACCAAAAACATCCGTTATTCTTGTGTACTTCTTAGTGTTATCATTTACTTTGGTCAAGTTGTACAGACTTCACATGTACCATTTCTTTTTGAAAGGGCCCTGATATATTACACAAAGCAAGTTAGGAAATGGAAAAACTAGTTTCCAAAATTGTGTTATATTTGTTTGTAGTTTTAAAAATTAATGTGCTTACCCAGCACATTCAAAACTACATTGACAAAATATACCATGATATATACCCCCTACACCTGAGATTCTGATAGAATTGATATGAGATGGGGCATTGGCACCACTAAACAACAACAACAAAAACTCCTTGATGAATTCTTTTGTGTAGCCAGGGTTGAGAACCATTGGTCTAGGTAATACTCAGACTGAAAGTGGACAAGTTGGCCCTTCTTGAAACATTTAGCACCATTTATAGTAAAGATTACTACTTCAGTTTCTGACTTCAAATATGCAGAATAAACAAATACGTTTTCCTGGCATTCTCTGCATTTTTAACCAAAATAATAATAATAAAAAAAAATCAAGTTCTTAAGGCTTAAATTTTGAGTCAGCACCTACATATAAATTGTGACAAATTCACTTATAATAAAATCAGCCTCCAGGTTCCAGGCCTGCTTTTGTAGTGCTAAAGATACTGTATTCACTCACATATGCAGGAGTAAATTGTTCAACAACATTGAGTAAATATTCCCTAAGGGCAGAGCATGAGATTAAGTGTTGACCTTTCCACTAGAGGCTTGGCTAGTGGTTGGATACCAAGCTGTGCACAGATACAAGGCTCCAAATCACTAGGCACCAAATCAAATCCAACCAAGACAGCTTTCTAGGTACCCTGCAGCTGGCTGTCTTCTGTAGTAGCAAGTCAGAAGCAGTGTGGCAGGAGTGTTTTTTCACTTTTTTTCCTATTTGAGAGCCCTTTCAAGGAAGCTTATACCAAATTACAGCATGAGACAGCGATACAGCTCCTTCTGTCCCAACTTCTGGATAATCCACAGTTTTCCAAATTATTCAAGTATCACATTCATGATTCTTGTTATCTATAGTATTACTAATATTATTTCGTTAAATTTTTAAAAATCTACTGTTAGTAAACTCATATTTTAAACTTAGTTTCATTCCTAAGCACTGGTATCCATAAAATAATGGAGTTATATAGATTAACATATTAAAAGGAACCCATTGCTATTAGTATTTTTCTTTTTATGTTCATCCATGTACAAGAACTACACTTTAGGAAACCCTAGGATAATATATCATCTTGTAAAACATCACCTAGATAAATTAGTATTCTTTAAGGTGCAAGTGATTGAGCACCCAATCCACTGGCTTAGCAGTAAATAGAGTATATTAGCTTCAGTAAGCAGAGGGTAAATTGGCTTCAGGTGAAGCTTAATTCAGATCTCTGACCCTTTCTTTACCTAGGTGCATCTCTCAGTTTGTCTCCTCTGAGTTGACTTATTTTCAGGTTCTATGTGTTCGAAAGTAGACCACAGACAGCATTATGCTCACATCATTATGACACTTAGGTAGGTGGAAGAGAAAATTCAATGCCCTCATAGGTTGAACAGAAAGAAGTTCCAGAATTGAGTTGCAGTGGACTTCATTAACATGAACTGGGTCTTATGGCCTTACTTGAACAGATTATGTGTCCAGGTCAGTGGAATGCATTGACTGGTGTGGCCTCATCTGTAGAGGGGTAGAGCCTATTTTTCTATAAGCACCTGGGCTGACAGTAGGGATGAGTGGTTCATCCAAAGTATAACTGGGCTTTTTTTTTTTTTTTTCCACAGAAAGGAATAGGTGCTTGTTGACAAAGCTAACAAATATTCATCACAAAAGTATTGTATTCTCTGTCTCTTGGTTATTATGTGTGCCAATTAATGTATATTGTTCTTACCTAGTCACAACCTTTTATATACACCCTTACCTACTAGTTTAGTTATAGAAAAATGCATATTTATATTTTATAGAAAGATCTACACTTATTAGAAAAAAACAGAACTTTACATAACTTTATAAAGATTAAAATAGGAATAGAAGACTTGATATCCTTTTTGTCAAAATCCAGAGGAGGAAATAAAATAAGTATTATGTTGAGTTAGAATTTGGTCTATCTCATTTGTCTATATGAATTTTTTCTATGATACAGATCTCAGTATATTTAGTTTGTTGGTTATTAGTAATACTCTAGTAGCTTTAATTAATATATACTATAGTAATTGTGCTTTTACATAGATGATCTCATTTAAACCTCACATTTTTGTAAGACAGGTATCCTAACTTTCTAGGTGAGAAAATCTAAAGGCTTAGAAAGGTTAATTAACTTACACAGCTAGTAATTCACACAGCTAATAAATGGCAGAGACGGGATGCAAACCCAGGTCTGTCAGCTCTATAAGCCAAGTGCATATGAATAGAAATGTAACTCTGAAGGTAATAGGAATATGGTTTATTGCCAATCCATACTATGATTTTTTTTGAAGCTATTCCCTATAGATTGGAAACAACCCACTTTAATCAACTATGAATTTTCTACCCATGAGCAGTTAGTCTTTTGACCCTGGCATTTTGTGTCTAAGCAGCAGAACAGCCAGTAGAGTCAGTCAATTTATTTGTTGAGAGAATAAATCAAAATAGTTATCTGACATCATTTAGAGTAAATTAGAATTTGATAGAAAATTTCAGTTTTCAAGTCTTTCCGTTTAAAAAAAACTATTTGATAAAAAATAAAGCAAACTTTAATGTAAAATAGTGAAAGGCAGATCACACTATTGTCTTACAGTTGGAAAATTCTTGCAGTTATTAAACACTGCGTGTCTGTGCACATAGCATAGTGTTTGATGCTGAGATGGGCGGTCTCACCATTAGTGAGGCGGAACTGGCAATGGATTCTCATAGATAGAGGTAGCATATGGCGTAGACAGTATTGGAAGGAGTCTGAAAAATGGGAGAAGAGAAAATGTAGCAAAGTGAAAACTTGAAAGGATAGTTTTGGAAATATAAACCTGTGAAAGAAGAATAAAAATGCATCAGGGACAGTGCCTATTCTTAGTCACAACCACCTAAAAGTTGTTTGAAACATGATAGGTAACATCGTATGGAGATTGAGCACTGTGTTAGAACATGGTATCTTGATTCTTTGTGTATCTTAAGAAGCAGACCAATTTTTTTTTTATAAGTTTGTCTTAATTTAGAATAAATATGAAGTGAGTTTTGAAGATTTTTCATTTTAGTTTGATAATGTGCTGAGCTATTGGGATAAAGAGTGAAGATGGCTTTTTAGCTGAAATTGTTCCCCCTCAGGCATTGTAAAAAGACAATGGAATACATTTTAAGAAATTTGGTCTCAATTTAGCTACTTAAAGAAGGAAATAAAAAGACCCTAGGAGAAAGGATTTTTAACTTTTCTTCTTCGTAATAATGAACATTTTACTTCTAAATGTTCAGCTTTAATCATGAGAATTTAGATTCTGAAGAATCTCGTCAAAAGATAAGTTTCCAAGTGATTTAAATGCTGTTATGAACTCAGTTTTTCTGGTCTGAATACACCTCTTTTCTATTTTATTTCTTCTTTGTAGAAATCACTAATTCATTTCCTTTTTTTTTTTTTCCTATTCCTTTTTAATGCCGTGATTACATTTTAGGAACATCACCCTTCTTAAGTCTTGTCCAATTGCACCAGCTTCATAGTTACATTTCATGGGAAATATGTTTTAACTTTGGGGTAATATTCAAAATAGTCTGAATGGGCACCCGAAAATCAGAATGGATACCACCCATCGTGCTGTGCCAGAGTATATCTGATGGTCAGAGTGTAGTTTCATCCACTCATTGAGTCACAGTGTTCTTTGGAAATTTGGTTACCAAATAAGTTGAACCACTTTAGAACCTGTATCCTCTGATTTTCTCAAGTAAAATTCTTTTCTTGGCTTCAGGCAGATGAGTTTGTTCTGAGCTACATGAAATATATTCTTCTAGCCTTCTTTTCTTTTATATATGGACTGAAAATAGTGATTCATTAGACAGTGTAAAATGAGGTAGATAACTTATGATCAGGCAATTTGAAAAATGTTTGAATGATATGTAATCATGGATTAAATATGGATTCTAGTATTCAAGCTTTTCATTTCGGCATTAGTATGATCTTTGGACAAGAGGGTTCAGACAGGAAAAAGATCCTGAGAAATTGCACATGATTTGTGTCACTGTTTATAACATGTTCCATTTTTCTTTCCTCTCATAAAGACTCTGGGATCTGTGAAATCTTTGTTATTCATAAAACTTTCTTCTTCTTTTGAGTGGACATACTTTGCTTTGCAGATTTCCAGAGAAAATTAGTTTAAAGTGATGTAATTTTCACTTTTTAACACATTTAGAAAATTTTTGTTTTTTTAAAGAATGCTAAGCTTTTTGTTTCATTTCTTAAATATACAATTTCATCTGCCCTGGTCTCTATTACCCATGGTTATAGATAATGTTCAACCACTAGCTCGCAGATTACCTTCTCATTATGTTATCTTTCTCTTTCATAAATCTTCATTTTGGACTTCAAGAATTTTTGTTTCAGACATATGAAGGATTATAATTAGAATATTAGGGACTAGGCAAAATTTATAAAATAAAAAACAAAGAAGATATAGAACTAACTTGAAGTAGAAATTAATTTAGTTAAACATGAAAATGAACTTTTTGGTACTCATAGCCTGTGGTTCTAGAAACATTGGATAAAGATATTAATTTTAAAAAAGGTCATTTAGGGAAACATAGCTTCAGATCAAAGGAAGAAATTAAGTAGACAAAGTTTATTTGCTTTGTCACAGTTTCATTTACCTTAATGTATTTTTTTTCTTGCAGGTTATGACTTTTGTTCTGAAAGACATAACTGCATGGAGAATTCTGTCTGCAGAAATCTGAATGACAGGGCAGTTTGTAGCTGTCGAGATGGTTTCAGGGCCCTTCGAGAGGACAATGCCTATTGTGAAGGTAATCCTTGTAATGATGTGTAGCTCAGCTGTATAAATTTCCTAGGATTACTGCATGCAAAATTTATTAATTTCCCAGGTTGTCAAGTTGATGGGCCCATTAAAGCAGTGAATTTAATTTGAAGCATATTAATCAGCTAAAAAGAATTATCTTTCAAATTACAGTTTTTCAGAGCTCTGCTATATGTCAGAGTAATAAGTTAATGTGGCTGGTTTCTTGAATTAGAACAAATCTTCCATTGTGAAATTGCTTTCTTTTTTCATAATTAGATACTCAGATAGCTCACATATTGACATGATTACTGTGGCTTGCAGTTAGAATAGTAGTCAGATTTTTCCAGACAATGTTGTATAACATAGGCAATCAATTAACAGGAAGATAAAGTACCCACTGCTATTTGTCTTTGCTATACTAAGTAATCTCAGTGGTTGTATTTATGTGCTATGGTATTTAGTAAGTAGCTCAAGGGGAGTAAATAGTTTGCTAGTTATTTTTAAGAGTTGTAACTGATGTTCATGGTAGTTTATTATCTCTGGAAACAGTCCAAATCCAGTGAGCAGGCCCTTGGCATTTACAAGTGGCATGGCTTTGACCACTCATGAAGACCCTTGAGGTCTATGACATGTGGTAGTTTATAATTTTGCTGAGGCATGGATTCGAATGGTTCCCATGAATTGTGTGACTACGGTTCTGAGCAACTTACATAACTTGTGTGTCTTGCAAGTAATAGCACCAATTTTGTGGTGTTTGGTCATTTGAAGGATCAAGGAGAATTCTAGACTAACTCCTTCCAAATATCAAGTGTGTGCCATAGGTCATTGGAGACAGAAAACCTCAAGTATAAACACACAGCCTCTATTTAGCCATGTGATGATTAGTTGACCCTTGGGAAACTAACTCCTTTTGTTTCCCTGAATTTTAAATAGATTTTCTCTGTCTTAAAAATCAATATCCATTTTTAAATTGACCTTTGGATCAAAATATTTCTTTAGTGTTCTGATTCAGTCCTAAAGGAATCACTTGATTATTGCTGGTATTATTCTGTGATAAAGGAAAGACATATGACTCTTCTACTCCCCAGTTCATAATGCAGATTAATTTAAAATTCCTCATTTTGAAAGATTTTGTATGAGAAATGGATTTTTACCTAATGATTTATGTTCTTCATACCGTAGAGTTAAACTTTATATGTAAAATCATGTATTTTCATTGCAATATTTGTGATATCCAATAAGTAATAAGTCCCACTGATAATGTTTGTAATCTGAAACCACATAGTACAAATCCATGTGATACATCTTTTTAAATCTTAATTTTATTAGCATCGTTTTTATTTTGAGCTGCTCATTGTTTTTTGTTGTTGTTAAATATATTCACTCATGTAAAAAATATTTAGTGAACACCTACTATGTACCAAGCACTTTTCTGAGCACTGGACAGTAAATGGTGAACAAGACTGATACGGTTTCTGTTACCAGGAGCTAATATTCTTAGAGGGAAGACAGACTATAAGTGGGTAAGTATAGAAATAGAGAAGATAATTTCAGGTAGTGATAAATAGGAAGGAAGACGGAGGAAGAAAATGAAACAAGATGATATGATAGCGCTTGATTAGGGGTGTGTGTAAATGGAGAGGTCAGGGACAGCCGTTCGGGGGAGATGACAGTTTATCTGAGGCTTGATGTTAGGGAAATAGCCATGGAAAGTGGGGCAGATCTGGGATAGAGCATTCCAAACAGAGGGAATAGGAGGTGGAAAGACTCTGAGTGGGGCCATTCTGTTCCATGCCTCTTTCCTAGCAAAACATCTCATAACATAGATGACTCTGGAGGGCATTGTTGTTGTTGTTAGTTGTCGTCGACAACTCCTAGCAACCCTTTGTACAACAGAACAAAACACTTCCCAGTTCTACGCCGTCCTGGCAATCATTGTTAACTTTGAGCCCATTGTTGCAGACACTGTGTGTACCCATCTCGTTTAGGGTCTTCCTCTCCTTCACTGAATCTTCCACTTTACCAGGCATTATGTCCTTCTCCAGGGACTGCTCCCTCTTGATAACATGTCAAAAGTATGTGAGACAAAGTTTGCCATCCTGGCTTCAAAGGAGCATTCTGGCTGTACTTTTTCCAAGACAGATTTATTTGTTCTTTTGGCAGTCTGTGGTATATTCAATGTTCTTCGCCAACACTGTAATTCAAAGGTGTAAATTCTTCTTTGGTCTTCCTTTTTCATTGCCTAGCTTTCACATGCATATGAGGGAATTAAAAATGCCATGGCTTGGGCCAGTCACACCTTAAAGATCTTTTGCAGCAGATTTTCACAATGTAATACATTGTTTGATTTCTTTTTTCTTAAATTGTATTTTAGATGAGGGTTTACAGAGCAAATTAGTTTCTCATTAAACAATTAATACACATATTGTTTTGTGACATTGGTTGCCACCCCCACGACATGTCAGCATTCTCCCCCTTCCCAACCTTGGGTTTCCTGTTACCAGCTTTCCTGTTCCCTCCTGCCTTCTGCTTCTTGCTGCTGGGCTGGTGTGCCCATTTAGTCTTGTTTGGTTTTACGGGCCTGTCTAATCTTCGGTTGAAGGGTGAACCTCAGGAGTGACTTCAGTACTGAGTTAAAAGGGAATCCAGGGGCTGTACTCTCGGGGTTTCTCCAGTCTCTGTCAGACCAGTAAGTCTAGTCTTTTTTTTTAACGTCATTTGACTTCTTGACTGCTGCTTCCATGGGCATTGATTGTAAATCCAAGTAAAATGAAATCCTTGACAACTTCAGTTTTTTCTCCGTTTATTATGATGTTGCATATTGGTCCAGTTGTGAGGATTTTTGTTTTCTTTTTGTTGAAGTGTAATCCATAGTGAAGGTTGGAATCCTTGATCTTCGTTAGTGCTTCAAGTCCTCTTCACTTCCAACAAGAAAAATGTGTCATCTGCAT
Source organism: Trichechus manatus latirostris (assembly GCF_000243295.1). Lineage (NCBI taxonomy): Eukaryota > Metazoa > Chordata > Mammalia > Sirenia > Trichechidae > Trichechus > Trichechus manatus. The sequence continues at coordinate 4,020,607 of NW_004444059.1, forward strand.
AATGCAGATTGTTAATGAGTCTTCCTCCAACCCTGATGCCACATTCTTCTTCATATAGTCCAAGTTCTCAGGTTATTTGCTCAGCATACAGATTGAATAAGTATGGTGAAAGGATACACCCTGACGCACACCTTTCCTGACTTTAAACCACACAGTATCCTCTTGTTCTATTCCAACAACTGCCTCTTGGTCTATGTACAGATTCTTCATGAGCACAGTTAAGTGTTCTGGAATTCTCATTCTTTGTAATGTTATCCATAATTTGCTATGATCCACACAGTCAAATGCCTTTGCATAGTCAATCAAATACAGGTAAACATCTTTTTTATATTCTCTTCTTTCACCCAGGATCCATCTGATATCAGCAATGATATCCCTCTTTCCAAGTCTTCTTCTGAATCTGGCCTGAAATTTCCGGCAGTTCCCGGTTGATGTACTGCTGCAACCATTTTTGAATGATCTTCAGCAAAATTTTACTTGCATGTGTTAATAATTATATTGTTCGATAATTTCCACATTTGGTTGGATGGCCTTTCTTTGGAATTGTCACAAATACAGATCTCTTCCAGTCAGTTGGCCAGGTAGCTGTCTTCCAAATTTCTTGACATAGATGAGAAAGCACTTGCAGCATTGTATCTGTTTGTTGAAATATCTCAACTGGTAGTCCATCAGTTCCTGTAGCCTTGTTTTTCACCAGTGTCTTTGCTGCAGCTTGGACTTCTTCCTTCAGTACCATTGGTTCTTGATTATATGTTACCTACTGAAATTATTGAATATCGACCAATTCTTTTTGATACTGTGACTCTGTGTATTCCTTCCGTCTTCTTTTGATGCTTCCTTTGTTGTTCAGTACTTTGCCCACAGAATCCTTCAGTATTGCAACTCCAGGCTTGAATTTTTTCTTCAGTTCTTTCAGCTTGAGAAATGCCCAGCGTTTTCTTCCCTTTTGGTTTTCTGACTCCAGGTCTTTGCACATGTCATTATAGTACTTTGTCCTCTCAAGGCACCCTTTGAAATCTTCTGTTCAGCTCTTTTACTTTATCATTTCTTCCATTAGCTTTAGTTACTCTATGTTCAAGAGCAAATTTCAGAGTCTCGTCTGACATCCATTTTGGTCTTTTCTTTCTTTCTTGTCTTTTTAATGACCTTTTGCTTTCTTCATGCATGATGTCCTTGATCTCATTCCACAACTTGTCTGGTCACTGGTCATTAACATTTGATGCATCAAGTCTATTCTTGAGATGGTCTCTAAATTCAGGTAGTATATATTCAAGGTCATATTTTGGCTCTCCCATGAACTTGTATTTTAATTTCCTGCAGCTTCAACTTGAACTTGCATAGGAGCAATTGATGGTCTGTTCCACAGTCAGCCCCTGCCCTTTTTCTGACTGATGATATTGAACTTTTCCATCATCTCTTCACACAGATATAGTCGATTTGATTTCTGGCTATTCCATCAGGTGAGGTCCATGTGGCTAGTTGCCGTTTATGTTGCTGGAAAAAGGTATTTGCAAAGAAGAAGTCATTTTTCTTGCAAAATTCTGTCATGCAAACTCCAGTGTTGTTTCTATCACCAAGACTATATTTTCCAATTACCGATCCTTCTTCTTTGTTTTCACCTTTAACATTGCAATCACCAGTAATTATCAGTGCATCTTGATTTCATGTTTGATCATTTTCAGACTGCAGAAGTTGGTGAAAATCTTCAATTCTTCATCTTTGGCCTTAGTGGTTGGTGTGTAAATTTGAATAATAGTCATATTAACTGGTCTTCCTTGTAGGTGTTTGGATATTTTCCTACCACTGACAGTATTGTACTTCAGGATAGATCTTGAAATGTTCTTTTTGACAGTGAATGCAATGCCATTCCTGTTCAATTTATCATTCCCGGCATAGTAGACCATATGATTTTCCAACTCAAAATGGCCAGTCCAGCCCATTTCGGCTCACTAATGCCGAGGATATTGATATTTATGCGTTCCATGTCCTTTTTGATGATTTCCAGTTTTCCTAGATTCATACTTCATACATTCCACATTCCTATTATTAATGGGTGTTTGTAGCTGTTTCTTCTCCTTTTGAGTCATGCCCCATCAGCAAATGAAGGTTCTGAAAGCTTGACTCCATTCACATCATTAAGGTCGACTCTGCTTTGAGGAGGCAGCTCTTCCCTAGTTGTATTTTGAGTGCCTTCCAACCTGAGGGGCTCATCTTCTGGCACCATATTAGACAATGTTGCATTGCAATTCATAAAGTTTTCACTGGCTAATTTTTTTCTGAAGTAGACTTCCAGGGCTTCTTCCTGGTCTGTCTTAGTTTGGAAGCTCAACTGAAACCTGTCCACCATGGGTGACCCTGCTAGTATTTGAATACTGGTGGTATAGCTTCCACCATCACAGCAACAGGCAAGCCCCCACAATATGACAAACTGACAGATGTGTTGTAGTTGCAATAGGACAAATATTATATGAGACCACTATTATAAGAAATCAAGAAAATATTTCCACACAGAAAAATGCAGTCTTTGATGTTTATGAATATGGGGAGGGATGAGGAGGGGAGATCACTAACTAGATAGTAGACAAGTATCAACTTGGTGAAAGGAAGGACAACACGTAATATAGGGGAAGTGAGCACAACTGGACCAAACAAAACCATAGAAGTTTCCTAGACACATCCAAACACTTTGAGGGACTGAGTATCTGAGGCTGGGGGCTATAGTCTTGGGGGACATCTAGGTCAGTTGACATAACATAGTTCATAAAGAAAATGTTCTACATCCCACTTTGGTTAGTAGCATCTGAGGTCTTAAAAGCTTGTGAGCAGCCATCTAAGATACATTTATTGGTCCCATCCCATCCGTAGCCAAGGAGAATGAAGAAAACCAAAGACAGAAGGAAACTATTAGCCCAAAGGACAAAAGGACGACATGAATAGAGACTCCACTAGCCTGAGGCAGAAGAACTAGATGGTGCCTGGCTACCACCAATGACCACTTTGACATGGATCACAACAGAGTCGCAGACATAGCAGGAGAAAAATGTAGAACGGGATTCAAATTCACGAAAAAAGACTAGACTTACTGGTCCTATAAAGACTGGAGGAACCCCTGAAACTGTGGCCCCCAGACACTTTGCTAACCTAGAACTAAAACCATTCCTAAAACCTACTTTTCAAAGATTAGACAGGCCTATAAAACAAAAATAACACATGTGAGGAACATGCTTCTTAATTCAATCAAATATACGAGACTAAATGGGCAACTCCTGTCCATAAGCCAGATGAGAAGGCCGGAAGATACCACAGGACGAGTGGGCACAGGAAATCCGAGGTGAAAAGAGGGAGTGTGCTGTTACATTATGGGATTGCAACCAATGTTACAAAACAATATATGTATAAATTTTTGAATGAGAAATCAACTTGAGCTATAAACTTTCACCTAAAGCATAATAATTAATTAAAAAAAAAATACAATGGTAGGATGGCATAACCTAACTTGCTTGGTGTGTGTTCTAGGAACAGAAAGAAGGACAGCATGATGGAGTAGACGCATGGGTCTAAGAAGATTCAGTTGGAGAATTAGGCAGGATCAGCTAATGTAGGGTGGCCTGTGATGATGTTAGATTTGTTTTAAGTAGGGGAATGGTCAGTTCTACTCTGTCATATAGGGTCGCTGTGTGTCAGAATCGACTTGACAGCACACAACTATAATGGGAATGTATTGAAAAGGATAGCCTTGTATTGAAAAGGGTAGCTGTAATTGCAGTGTGTTAGATGAACTATGGGCTTGGGTGTGTAGGGAGAACAAAAGTGTAAACAGGAAGATCAGTTGTAAAGCTATTTTAGTAGTCTAGGCAAAGATGTGGGTGTCCTGGACTGGGAAAGTAGTCGAGGAAGTAGAGGAGGGGACATATTTATGATGTGTTTTGAAAGTAGAGCCAACAGTACTTGCAGATGGTTTATTGTAGAGATAGTTTAAATAGGAGATCAAGAAGGATCAAGTTTTGGAGCTTGAGCAACATGTGGATGGTGTAGCTATTTATTGAGAAGGGAAAGGATTTAAAGGAAGAACGCAGAGATTTAGATAAAGTCATTTCTTTTAATTACTTAAAATTATTAATAAAACCTTTTCAAAATTGGTTTATTCATAATGACTAGATCACTCAGTTTTTATTTACGGTTTATGTGTAACACATATTAGAATCTGTTTTTCCACCTTGAATATATCATAGTGAAAAAATGGTTTGTAACTTTCTTTATGTTATTTGTCATTAAAGAATATAATCTTCAACAGTTCAGAAAATGAAAAAAATACATGTTGACTTATTATTGAGATATTGCTTTTTTTGTACATAGGACTTGTAATATTAGTGTAACCAGTTGCTGTCAAGTTGATTCTGGCTCATGGTGACTCCGTATGTGTCAGTATTGAACTGTGCTCCATAGGGTTCTCAATGGCTAATTTTTCTGAAGTAGATTGCCAGATCTTTCTTATGAGGCACTTCTGGGTGGACTTGAACCTCCAACCTTTTGGTTATCAGCTGAGCATGTTAACAGTTTACGTCACCCAAGAATCTCTTGCACCATCCAGGGACTTCAATATTAGGTCACTATGAGTCAGAATCAACTCAATGGCAAGTGTTTTAATATTATTATACCTTTTGTTAATTCATTGCATGTTGCACAGGTTTTATAGTATTCTTCTATTACCACATTTGGTTTTCCGTTTTATTCTGATATTGTTGTAGCTAACTTTAAAGATGTTTTTACTTCTTAGAAGCAGTACTTTTATTGTTATTATTCAATTGTACATGTTAGATATCAGCCTCTGGTCTCATAGAGTCCCAACTCTCTAAGAAATTAGATTTATCGTTATATATAAAAATAAGCAAGTGATAGTTTGTACCATAAATTTTATTTATATTAAATCTGTGATGTTTTAATGATATGACTGTAATTTAGACTATTGATTTTTAGTACTGTTTGCTTGATCAGGGTTAATATACCACTGGTAAGTGTTGGAGTTAATTTATTCATTTGACAAATATTATTGAGTACCTACTTTTTGCAAGGCTAGAAGCTAAGGCTGAAGCAGTAAATAAGATATACATGACTGATATTTTCTCAGGCAAGAATGACAATAAACAGATCATTATACCAGAGAGCATTTAATTACAAATATGGCAAGTACCCTGAAAGAGAAGTAGGTTAATAGAGGCTTGATTTAGTCTGGTGGTAGGTAGTGAGGCCAGAGAACATTTTGCTTGAAGAAAAGAGTTTTATTCTGAAATCTGAAAGGTAAAAAGAATCAGCTTGGTATAGAAGTCAGTGTGGGAAGGAAGGGAGTCTCTTGGGTGGAAGAATCAGCATGTCTGAAAGTCTTGTGGTAGAAAGAAGCACTTTGTAAGAACTGAAGGAAAGCCAGTGGCTGTAGGACGGAGAACAAAGGAGATTTGCAGGATGAGGCTGATGATGGGAAGCTGCGCCTTAAACAGCACGTTAAAGTTTAATAGTTTCAAGCTACAAGCTTGGGGAAGCCAATGAAAGGTTTTAAGCAGAGAAATGGCATGATCATATTTGTGTTTTAAATAAATCACTTGAGCTGCAGAATGAGTAGGGGTTAAGACTGGGCGCAATGAAATCAATGGGTGAGAGACAGTGGTGGCTTGCACTAAAAAATGGAGATGGAGGCGTGAACACGTAATTGTGAGGTAAAACCAGCCAGACCTGATGATTAATTGACTATAGTGAGGGAGGAGAACAGAGGTTTTCAAGGTTGATTGCCAGGCTTGTGCCTGAAGAAATGGCAGATGTTGGTGCTGTTTACTTAAGGAACCGATTGAGTGGGAAAATTATCATGCTGGGTGTTTGTAGTGCCTATGAGACATCTAAGTTGAGTAGCCAGTTGAATATACTTGGATCTGGAATTCAAAGAAGTTAGTTACACATAAAATTTGGGATTCTTTGGCATATAAATGGTAGTAGAGTTCATTGGAATGGAAGAGATTACATAGGGAGTTTTGAAAAACTCCAACATTTGAGCATTTTATAGAAAAGGATAACTTGGTGAGAGACAGCAAAGTCATGGTCATGGCTGCCATGTAGGAGGGAAGAGAAGAGAAGGTAGTGTGTTGTCACAGAGAGCAAGGGAAAGAGGGGATTTCAGGAAGATAGTAGAATGCTACTGAGAGACCAGTAAAGATGAAAATGGAAAGATACCCTTTGCATATAAGCTCATGGTTACACTGAGGACATCAGAAATGGTGAGTTTGGTGCAATGGTGGGGACAGAAGCCCATTTGGAGTAGATTGAAGGTTGCATAAGGGGAAAAAAATGGCCATGGTGAATAGAGAAAAATCCTTCCAGATGTTCCACTTTTATGTTCTGTTCCCCAAGCCCACCTCCCCACCAGCTTCTCAGCCATGCAGATGATAGTTTCTTGTTCTTGAATGAATTTTGCAGTTCCTTAGATATTTATAAATGTGATTTAATGTTAGAATTTTATGACTGGATGACTTGTCCAGCTTTTAAAATACCTTAAAGGACACTGGCGTATTTTATGTTTTTTGTGAATTGTATATTTTCCATATTTAAAAAAAATTATACATTCATCTCTATCCATTCAATGTCCCTCATCTCCTGCAGATTCTTATTAATTTTTTTAGTATTACCCTTAGATTTTCTTTCTTGTCTGTTCCTGTAATCTATAAAAGTTGTCAAAAATTCGGTTGGACATCATGCTTTTCAGAATGGTTCTGTCTGCACTTTAAACTGAAAATTGTGGGAGCTTTTGATTTTATGACTCTATCTTCCTTCTTGACAGTCCATTATTCAGTATTATATAACTTGGTATCCCATTTTAGGAAGGCATTCATCGGGTAAGTTTCTCTCCTCGGTGCATAATAGTTGAGAGGATTACAGCTGTGTCAGCCCAACAGTGTGCATTATGGTGGAGAAAATTTTTCCTGATTTCTAAACCCCTTAAACTCACTGGCACTGTTACTGTCTAAGCCTTTGACATTACACTAAGAACAGGACAAGGAAAAAAACCAAACCAAACCCATTGCAATTGAGTCAATTCGAACTCATAGCGACCCTATAGGACAGAGTAGAATTGCCCCATAGGGCTTCCAAGGAACGCCTAGTGGATTCGAACTGCTGACAGCTGTAGCTCTTAACCACTACACCACCAGGGTTTCCAAACAGGACAAGAGTGCTGCACAATTGAATCATTTATGTAATTGCAAAGCACACATAATTACTTAAGTTGGTAACTGATGCCTTCTTAATAAATTCTAAGGTGAGTTTATGAGACATTTCTTCAAATTAACAAGAATATGGGAGACCATTTGGTATAATCTTAACTGCCTCCTCTTCCCCCGCCCCCCACCGCAAAATGTACAGACTCTCTCTGTGATAGACCATTTTATCTTGGATTCATTCAATCCCTTTTATTCTGCCTCCTGCTGCCAGATATCCTTTTTTACTTTATGTTGTCTTCTGTTTAGTCATTCTTTCTCCAGTGCCTCTTGGAACTCCTCCCCAACCAGGATCCATTATCCAAACTAATGTTCACAAAACACCATTTCTTCTTCTTGAGAGCCCATAGTGCGTTCTTGTTGCTTAGCACATCAAGCGAGCACTCCTTTGCTTAGGCTTCGGGGTCCTCAGATACCTTCCCCTGCATATTTCCTCAATGAGAAACTCCTCCTTCAGTCCTGCATGTGTCCCTCAGCTATCTTGATCACTTCCTTTGCTCATTATGGTTCATCTGGCAGAAATTCCTTTTGCCTTTTGATCCAACTGTCCACTGTTTAATCATCCTTTTAGACTCTGCCTGATTTTGATCTTCTCTTTGAAGATTCCCTGATGAATTCAGCCACATAGATTTATTTTCTCAAATCTTTTTAAAATTTTCTATCTGACTATGGAATTATCACATTATTGTGTACCAGTTTATATTCAATTGTCCAATTGTAATACATTTTATTGTATACTATACTATTTACTAAGTGTTTCAGATAGGTGTGTGTGTATTTTCCCATATATAAGTAAGTGTGTTATGGTCATAGACTCTTTATTTTCCTTGAATTCTTCTAATATAGAGACAGACAATGTAGAGCTTACTAAATATTTGTTGATCCATGGTTTGAAATACTTAGATATGCTGAACAGATAGGCACCGTTAGGCCAACTACGTCACTAAAGAATTATTCAGAACAAGCATTGAACTTATTTAGTTGTGTTTATATTGTGCATAAGAAGTGTGATGGACAAAAATCATAATGAAAGGGGATTCAGATATATCAAATGCATATGTATTGGGCTTTAAAACTTACTTTGCCTAGTATAAGAGAGGAATTTATTAACTCATAACACTTGTTATTTGTTAAATTATATGTGTACTGATAAACGACGTGCATACTAAAAGGGCCACAAGTTCCAAAAGTTTTACTGTCTCCACCATTGCTTTTACTGAAGACTTCAAATTTTTACCCAAGATGTGAATTCTGTCTGTAATTTGCAAGCCAACTCGCTTGAACATCAAATGTCTAGCATGTCTGAAAACCAAACCAAACCAGTTACCATTGAGTTGATTCTGATTCATGGAGATCCCATGTGTGTCAGACTAGAACTGTGCTTCATCGGGCTTTTAGTGGTTGATTTTTTTGGCAGTAGATCATTAGGCCTTTCTTCCGAGTCACCTCTGAGTGGACTCAAACTTCCAACATTTCGGTTAGAAGCAGAGTTCATTAACATTTTCTCCAGCCAGGTACTCTGTCTAGCATGTAGAAGGTGCTTAAATGCTAGTTAAGCCTAGAGATCAGAATTTTAGTAAACATTTGTTTAGCACCTACTATGTGTTAGACACAGTAATATCCTGAAACATAAACTATAAATTATCAGACATGCAATTCAACAGCTCTCTAGTTTCTTCATTTCACCCTTTATATAAAAAGATACACCGTCTCCTTCCACTCTATTCCTGTCTTTTTAATGCTATCCTTTGGCCAATGATGCTTCTTTTACCTCCTTTCTTATTCTTCTGCATTTCAGGGGATTCTAGTCCATGTACAAAATAATGTGAGCATAAAGTTTCATGAAAATTGCTCTGTTCTTTTCTATTTTGTGTTCTTCTTTCTACTGTTTGTCAATAGGGCTGCAATAAGAAATACCACCACCTACTAATAACCATGTGGTTCTTTGGAGATGTTTGAAATGGTTTTCACATATATCACCTTATTTTATCCAGCAGTCCTATGATGCAAGCATTATTTATCATCTCCTGTTTTACAGTTGTGAAAACTGAAGAGTTTGGAAATCAAATGACCTGCCCCAAATCCCCTACTCAGACAAAGAGTAAACCCAGGGTTCAAATTCATGTCATCTGTCTCCACATTTTGTGTTTCTTTTCGCTGCTTTTACTTATTAAGATACGTAATTCTTATTTTCGTTAAGTATCAGTAGCATATAGATTTTTCTTTACAAAGACTCTCTTTTATTAGCAGTTAACTGGCTTTAAAAATTAAATGTTTCTAAAAAGGAAGCAAATCTGTAGTCTATCCAGATAACAGCTCATTGGCACTAGAGAAACTATAATGAGCTGGGACATGGAAATAACCACACAAAAAGTCAATCGAAAAACAAAGTTACTTTCTCTCTCTTCCTTTCTTTTTCCCGCCTTCCCTCCTTCTTTGTGTCTCTCTTTCTTTATCACAGCTGCTTACTACCTCACAACTAATTCATTTAATGGTAAATTCCTGACATAGCTAGTATCTGCATACCATTATATCATTAACTGTGGAAGATAGAGGCAATCTGAGAGGTTTCGTTTTTAGAGCAAGAAGAGTGATAGCCTCACAGAGTTACTTCTGGAGATATAAAGGGAAATACGTAGAATGGAGCTTGATTCTCTGATTGCAAACCCAGCACGTACGTCTCCACTGGAATTTAATGGGAAGCCTGCTAACAGAGCAGGTATAAATAACCAGAGGACCGAGCCCTATGGGATTAATTAGGGAATTCTAGCAGACACTGTGGCTTTCCAGACTATGGCTAATGATGCGCTCTCTGTGGTGTGTTATGGTAGAGTTTCTTAAATTAAAAAAGTCTAAGGTTACAAATGAAAAACAAACAAACAAGAAGAGTAAAAGCATTTCTGATGTTTCTAAATATGAATTGGTCTTTTAATGGTATCATCTATCCATCCGACTAAGTGGAAGAGTTGCCACATAAAGCAGATTCCAGGATTAAGATAATCTATGGTAATATTAAAGTGTTTTTAGGCATTTGGGAACTTGTATTTTATATAGTTACAATGCTGAGGAAATAATGGATTTTTTTTTTCCTTGACGATCATTCCTCCTCCAATTGAGTTTTGGTACAGAAGTTCTGAAAATCTCTCCCAATGTGACACAGCTAAATTTGAACTTGCATTAGCAGTTTTTCTGGGGTCATTTATCATTTACTCTCTGTGATACTTATCTTCAGCTTTCTCTGACTCAAAAGTAATTTCTGTTCATTTGTAAACTTGAACACCATTAAGATATTCAAATTAGAGGAAAAGGGCATTTTTTTCTTTAAAGCCAGGTTCTCCACTGATATGAAGGGAGGACTTTCACATTTTAAAATCAAATCTAATAAAGATGAAAATTTTCTGAATTTCTTGTTTGGCATAGTTTCTCATGCAAAGGACATAGAGGAAGCAATCAGTGCTGTCCATATACTCCTTTTGAAACAACACACTATAGTTATGTGACTTTACATGCTCAGCTGATGTTTTCCCCTCAAGGGTGCAGTTCTCTAGAAAAACTTATATTTAAGTCTGTTGGAGTTCATGATTTCTTTGGAAGTTAGATAAAAAGAATAAATTCAGTTATCATTTAGTGATGCATCTATGTGTTAAAAAGAGTTAAAAACTACTGCTTTCTTCTCTCTGGGATGAATCTACAAACTGTTCTTGGGATTTTTGATTTGTAATTGGCTTCTATCATCAGACTTCATGTGGGGAATCTTTGTTCAACATTCATTCATTCACGGTATTGTTGAGTGTGTACTATGTGCTAGGCATATAGCGGGTGTTGGTGATATAGCTGTGAGTAAAGCACTCTAAGTCCCTATACTCATAGAGCTGACTACTTTCTCACGGAGGCAACATTTAAGGCTTATGCCCTTTTTCCAGATGCAGTTGGAGATGAGAGTTGTGATGGTTTTGTGCTTTGTTGAAATAAGTAGTTCTATTTTTATACCCTTGGACAGTTATTTTCTAAGACCTTAGTACTCAGTGTGTGTGTGGTCCATGGGACCAGCAAAGCAGCAATATGGGCCATCACCTGGGAGTTTGCTAGAAATGCAGAATCTCTGACTTTACCCCAGACCTACTCTCATTATATAAATCCACATGCTTCACCCCAACCTTTCTTCCTTCTGCTTAGCTCACTGGAATAGATATCTCTCTTCCTAGGAGTAATGCATCCACCTGGTTATTGAATTGCATTTCTTCCTGCCTTCAGAGGAACCTTGCTCCAGCCCCTTATCTCAACTCATTTTCAATCTCTTTATGTCTGTTTGCTCCCTCCCATCAACAATTAAATATGCTCAAGTCTCTTTCTTAACTGTATATCCCCTTCCAGTTTTTATTGCCCCTCTTCCCCTTTATAGCCAAATTTATTCAATGAGTGATATATACTCAGTGACCCTATTTCTTCATGTCTTACATTCTCAAACCACTTTAGATTTGTATCCCATATCCCTTTCAAACTGTTCTAACCAAGGTTGATGATATCTTCCATATTGTTAAATCAAATGGACACCTTTCAGTCCGTGTCTTACTTGACCTCTAGGCAGCGATTAATTCTATTGATCACTCCTCCTTGAATTACTTGCTTACCTTGTCTTCATGACACTTCACTGTGTTGATCATGGTTCTGAGTTGCAAACAACAGAATCCACGCTGGCAGTTTCAGCACAAAAGGAATGTATTGAAGGATGCTCACATTATCTGTGGGAGGACTGAAGAACAGGGTTAGATGACATTTAACGAAGACAACACCTATCACTCCTGGGTATAAATCTCAATACCTCTGACTCTTGGTGCTAACACCACAACTCATACAAATATTGCACATTTTCACTGATAATACCCAGGACTGGATTCCAGAATCTATGCCACTGTTACCATCCTAAATGCTGAATATGCTTCCTTAGTCATCAAGCTCTCTTTTGAATTGAATTTCAGTGTAAGTACCCCTGAGCCAAAGTGCTAGGTCACAGACCTCTATACTAACTGCTAAGGATGCTAAAAAATTGAGTGTGATTTTTGTCTTGGAGAGGTAGGAATTCCTCCAAGTATAGAACACCGTTCAAGAGGTAATGGGTGACCATTTTGATAGTTGTTTTCCTGCTACCTCTCTGAGCAATTTTTCCTAGTCTCCTTTCCTTGCCCCTTAAATGTTCAAGTTCATCAGGGCTCCATTTTAATTTTTTTCCTCTCTATTCTGTACCCTCTTCCTAGGAGATCTTGACTAACACCATAGCTTTAATTAGCTTCTCTGCTTATGACTTTCAAATCTTTATCTCCATCCCAGTCCTCTCTCCTGAGCTATAGACCCACGTATCTAAATGGCTTGTGACACTTCTCTTGAATACGTCATGAATCAAAACCCATTGCTGTTGAGTCAATTCTGGCTCATAGTGACCCTATAGGACAGAGCAGAACTGC
>NW_004444059.1:4035320-4049363 GCF_000243295.1 Trichechus manatus latirostris
GGGTTGTTAACCAAAGTCATAAAATAACGTGTACTTCTGTTTCATGAAAAACTATTTGTTCTGCAAGCCTTTACCTGAAGTACAATAAAAAATTTAAAAAAAAAAAAAAAACTTCAATGATTCCCACCGATCTTAGGATAATGTCAAACTGTTTCACATGATTTGCAAGACCTCTACATAAAATAGCCCCTACTTACTTCAATAGCCCAGTTGAACATTTTGCTATTCTTTGAACATATAAAATCTCTCAACTCCCAGTACTTGCATATAGTTCCCTTGTTTGAAATGCTGTCTCTTCCCATCTCACCTGGCTAACTCTACTTCTCCTCTAGTCTTATATATGGATGTCATTCTAGAAGCTTGTCTTCATAGAAGCTTGACTTGCTTGCGAGATTAGATTAGGAGCCATCACTTTGGTCCTATCCTTATTAAACTGCCATAACATTGTTATTGCTATTATTCATCTCTCTTTTCAGAGAGAGAAGTTCTGCAAGGACAGAGACTGCATCTGTCTTACTAAAACTTATGCCATTCGTTTCTAACTTAGTGCTTTGGGCATAGCAGGAGTTCAATAAGTATTAATTACATGGATGAACTAGTCATGCTTATGTTTTTTCCTTAATACCAAATTCTCTCATCATTCTCCATAAAGACTATTTTGTGACCCACACTCAACGCTGTCTCAAAGTTTCCTACTGCATGTTTCCGTATCTTTTTTTTTTTTTTTTCAATTCAGGAGTTCCTAAACTAAGAATAATTGTTTTAAGAGTAGCAAGAAAACTGATGCAATGCTAGAGCTTTCACTTTTCTTAAAGGATGTACAGTACAGTTTACAATGAATGAATTTTAAAAGTAAAGGAAACTTATGACCATTATTTTGAGATGTCAGAAAATCATGTTTCAATAGTATATGATGGATATAGTTTTTAATACATAAAAATCAATGATGTTTGGGAAACAAACTCTTCAATGCCACTGATTTTAAAACATATGATTGCTGGCAATTCCTTTAAATATTAGCTTAGTTATAAATGGCATTTTAATTTACTCTTTACTGATTTTTCACTGAGCAACCTATTTATACTTGCAAATTTTTAATTTTTAAAATGCTCTTATCTTTCCAAATGTTACTCTCAAATCACTTTTCAGAATTATGTTTCTCAGAAGTTAGCCTTTTTCTTGGTATGAAATTAAGTTATTGATCTCTTTGCCAACTTTGCCCAGCTAGTTTTTCACAACTGGTGGGCCAGTACTTAACAATAACCCTTACTGATCTGTGTTATTCTTCAATATGTGCAGTCCCTGCAGTTGAGCTGCATGACTTCAAGATTTTATTCGCTAGGCAAGAAGGCATTACTGTCCATTAATTTGCTAATATAATCCTTTTATGGGGTAACATTGAGATAAATGCTGTAGGCTTAGAAATATGCCTTGACATCCGAGGTTCCAAGGTGAGGGTAGCTCTGGGATGTGGCAGAAGCACACAGGATGGGGGATCTTATGCTTGACTGTCCACTACCTCAGAGGTTAGTCTGGAGACAGTCCCTAAGCCAAAAGGAACATTAATTTGAGACCAGGAATCTGGAAACATTGTTCTAGTTATGACTGCCACTGATTAACTATGTAAACTGGTGCTAGAGGGCTTTTCTAAAAACACAGATCTGAGTAAATTAATCCCCTCATAAAACATTTCCCATTTCACATAGAATGAATGAAGTCCAAATTCTTTAATGTGACTCATGAAAGCTTCATGGTCTGATTCCTACCGCTTGTCCCTGGCTTTTTGTGCCTCCTTTTCTTCAATTCTAAATGGCTGGAGTTAGGTTACATGATTTCTAAAGGATCTTTCAGATCTAAAAATCTACAATTCTGAATAATTACAAAGCCTGCCTCAGCTTTCAAGTAGGAAAAAAGGGAATTTATAAATTTATAAATGCCTGCTTCTAAAATAGACCAGCTTGAATTATCCGGGGGCAAGAGAAGTTATTCAAGTTTAAGAAACACAGTTTACTTCTGCTTTTTACGTTTAGTGGAGCATGACTGTGAACATAGTCCTGGAGAATCAGATTCTCCATTGCAACCATATATATCCTGTGTTCTGTTTGTTAGAATTGTAAAGTTTGAGGGCTGATAAAAACCAGTTGCCATAGAGTCAATTCCGACTCATGGCGACCCTATGAGTGTCAGAGTAGAAATGTGATCCATAGGGTTTTCAAAGACTAATTTTTTAGAAGTAGATCACCAGGGCTTTCTTCTGAGGTACCTTTGGATGGACTCAAACCTCCAGCCTTTCAGTTAGCAGCCAAACACCTTAACCATTTGCATAACTCAGGGACTTTTGATGACTGGTAACTAAAACAAAACAAAACAAAAATCCCATTGCCGTCCAGTCGATTCCAAGTTATAGCAACCCTACAGAACAGAGTAGAACTGCCCCTTAGGGTTTCCGAGGAGTGGCTGATGAATTCCTACTGCCAACCTGTTGGTTAACAGCTGAGCTCTTAACTACCACACCGCCAGGGCTCCCTGTGACCCTGGGCCGGTAGTGACCTAGAAAACCTCTAGCCTTTGTTTTATAGATGTTGAAATTAAGGCCCAGAGAGATGGTATGTCTGTCAGGTTTATAATAGGGCCAGGACTACAACCCAGGCTTCCTTATCCCCACCTCAGTGTTCTTCTACTCTACAAGACTGCTTTACCACCATGGCTTATGTTCATTGTTCAGCTGGACCAATAAACAACATCATGATAAACGGAGAAAAGATTGCGGTTGTCAAAGATTTCATTTTTCTTGAATCCACTATCAACAGCCATGGAAGCAGCAGTCAAGAAATCAAAAGATGGATTGCATCGGACAAACCTGCTGCAAGGGACCTCTTTGAAGTGTTAAAGAGCAAGGATGGCACCTTGAAGACTCAGGTGCGCCTGACCCAAGCCATGGTGTTTTCAGTTGCCTCATATGCCTGCGAAAGCTGGACGATGAATAAGGTAGACCGAAGAAGAATTGACACCTTTGAATTGTGGTGTTGGCGAAGAGTATTGACTATACCATGGACTGCCAAAAGAACGAACAAATCTGTTGTGGAAGAAGTACAACCAGAATGCTCCTTAGAAACAAGGATGGCAAGACTACATCTCACATACTTTGAACATGTTATCAGGAGGGATCAGTCCCTGGAGAAGGACATCATGCTTGGTAAAGTAGAGGGTCAGCAAAAAAGAGAAAGACCCTCAATGAGATGGATGGACATAATGTCTGCAACAGTGGGCTCAAGCATAACAACAATTGTGAGGATGGCATAGGACTGGGCAGTGTTTCTTTCTGTTGGACATAGGGTTGCTATGAGTTGGAACCGACTCGATGGCACCTAACAACAACAACATGTCAAGTAAATGCGTGGGCAGTGTACTAGGAAGACAGTGGGTTCACTCTGCAGAGTTAAATAAGGGTATTTTCCCTTTTCTCCTTCAAGATGAAAAGCCCTGAAGGGATTCATTCGTTCGTTGAACGGATAATTTAGTGAGGGTCAGCCATTGCTCTGGACGAGTTCCCTACCCTCCTGAATCTTATATTCCAATGGAAATAGATAACAGACATACTAATAAACAACTTTAATAGAATACTTCAGATACTGATAAATAATATAGAGAAAATAATAAAGGTGAAGGGGTACAAAGTTACTGGGGCTGAGAGGTTACTTTACTTTTAATAACCACATGGACTGCCAGAAGAATGAATAAATCTGTCTTGGAAAAAGTACAGCCAGAATGATCCTTAGAAACGAGGATAGCAAGACTTTGTCTCATGTGCTTTGGACATGTAATCAGGAGGCTCAGTCCCTGGAGAAGGATATCATGCTTGGTAAAGTAGAGGGTCAGCAAAAAAGAGGAAGACCCTCAATGAGATGGATTGAAACAGTGGTTGTAACAATGGGCTCAAACATAGCAACAATTGTGAGGATGATACAGGACTGGGCAGTGTTTCGTTTTGTTGTACATAGGATCGCTATGAGTCAGAATGAACTCGATGACACCTAACAACAACAGCAAGACTCACACCTTCATTAATTCATAGAAGTCTCTTTACCTCAATTGCACCTCTTTTACCAACTCCT
The DNA here is from genome assembly GCF_000243295.1 of Trichechus manatus latirostris. Taxonomy (NCBI): domain Eukaryota; kingdom Metazoa; phylum Chordata; class Mammalia; order Sirenia; family Trichechidae; genus Trichechus; species Trichechus manatus. The sequence continues at coordinate 4,039,436 of NW_004444059.1, forward strand.
CTGAGATTTACTTTTCTATACCACCTCCCTACCCCCTCCTTCCAAATGTTTTAATGTCTTTATATTACAGCAAAGAAAGTGACTTCCTCTTATTTGTTGGACTCATAGTGCATTCACATAAAGTCCCCTGTCTCATAATTATATTTCCTTTTTTTTTCCTGCACAAACTTAAGTCAAATGGATTACTTATTGTTCATCAACATTTCATGTTTCTGCTGCCTATGCTGCCCACCCAAGGCTTGAATATCTCCAGTATACCCCTTCATCTTTGAAAACCTGTGTTAGCCAAGATACCCCTATGAGGAAGTTCTCTGTCACATGGGGTCACTATAAGTCAGAATCAACTCAACAGCACCGAGCAACGACAAAGTTTGAAACTCCCTTCTGTGGCAACTCCTTTCACCTTTGTGTAAGGTCATTCACTTTAAGCCTACATTTTCTTCAAAATCTGCTTCAAGCGCACCATGCCATCAAATTTTCCTTGGTTGCCTCTACTCCTAGTCATCAACCCTCCTTTGAACACCAGTCCTGGTAGTGTTATTTTTGGCACTTAGCATATTCTACCTCGTATTGTTATTCATGTAACTGTGCCGTGGCTTCTTAATTTCATTATCAAGTTTGGGAGAGGGCTGAGTTATGAAATTATTTATATCACTAGAACCTAGAAATTCCCAAATGGTTCTGTATTAAAATTTTCTTAGAACAAGCAGACATTGTGTTTTGTTTTTTAATGTTAGTTGCTCCCTATTCAATGCAAATTGGGTATGTTTCTGTTATATTACATATCGCTTCATAACATTATGATTGTTATGTGTAATTTTCTCCAGCTAGCGTTTATCTTTGTTGCCTAATGCAGTATTTGGAAAATAATGCATGCCCATTATATACTTGTTGAATATATGAATAAATGAATGAAAGTTTAAAAATATGACTAGATATCTCAGAACGTGTAAGTTGCTAATGTATATTGTTGGTTTTAAGGAGGGAAGTAGGGGGAACTATTGTAATATAAGGATCCTGACACTTAACGCGTTACTCTGTTTTCAAGGAACCATAAACCTCTCTTAGAGATACTGTTCTCTAAAATGCAGTTATGAAATACTGGCTTAAAACATAGAAGGCACCTAACTGTATGATGATGATGATGATGATTGATGATTATGATGACGAATTACTATTTCTTGGATTGTATGCCCTCTTAGGACAGTAACTTTCTTTGTACTAAATTTGAAAGAGACATTAAAGGCTACATGGTCCAGCCGTGCACCCTTTGCTCGAATCTCTACAACATGCCTAGCTGATATGTGAATACTTCCATTTGGCAGCAAGCTAAGATCTTCTGTGGTAGCTTTTTCCAACTTTGTGCAGTTCTTTCTGCTTATTAGAAAGATGGATTGAGGCAAACTCCTTCCCCTAGTATCCATCTGTGGTTTTAGTTCTACCCCTTAGGCTCATCCATTGATATCTGACCAGAAATCTAGTCTTGTGCACAGAAGACATTCAATAAATGTTTAGAGAATTGAACTGAATTGTGAGAATTTAACTCATTAAATTTCTGAATTGGGATTTGGAACTAAAATACACACTGGACTAACTTTGAACATGATTTTCCACTAGATTACTTTTTAGTCATGCCATTTTTGTGCCTTTGGGTATCTGCACGTGTAAGTGGAAATGACATTTATATAGCTTTGCAGTTTTAGTATAAAAATGAAACCCTGTGGGGACTTCTTCCTCTGAAGATGGAGCATGAGAAATCAGAAAAGGCAAGTGGCAATTAGGTATACAGTGATAGGTTTTGGTATTTTACTTCTTTCTCCCTTACAACACTGCTCCAAAAAATAAGCCTGACCCTCTGTCTCTCTTAGTCATGAAACCAGTAGCTCTATATGATGCAAAGCATTCAAATGTCTAAAAGATTTTTGACATTAAATGAGCTCCTTGATTTTGCTTTACAACTTTTCATCGAATTTTCTCTGATAATATGATAAGTTTACTACAAAACAAAATTGGACAGGTTAATCCCGCCTCCCCTCAACTGCCTGGAATGTAGACCCAACAGTGAACAACATTAAAAGATAGTATTATAGAGGGCTAACTAACCCTTTGTCTTAGTCATCTAGTGTTGCTATAACAGGAATACCACAAGTGGATGGCTTTAACAAAGAGAAGTTTATTTCCTCACAGTAAAGTAGGCTAAAAGTCCAAATTCAGGGCATCAGCTCCAGGGGAAGGCTTTCTCTCTCTTTTGGCCTTCTTCTTATCAGTGTTCTTCCAGACTAGGAGCTTCTCTGCATATGAACCCCAGGTCCAAAGGACTCACTCTGCTCCTGGCACTGCTTTCTTGATGGTATGAGGTTACCTCCCACCCCCCACCCCCCCACTTCTCTCTTTTATATCTCAAGAGATTGCTTCAGGACAGAATCCAATCTTGTAGAAGGAGTGCTGCCTTACTAACACAACTCCCACCCATCTTCCCTCATTAACATCACAGAGGCAGGATTTACAACACGTAGAAATTACACAATACCAGGAATCATGGCCCAGCCAAATTGATACAGATATTTTGGGGGGAAACATAATTCAATCCATAACACCCTTGTTATTTTTATTTATCTTTATAAACCAAATTATACACTGACTTGCAGCTATAAATAGTGTCCCAATAACAGAAATAACCCTAATTCACTGGCTTCTTTCGCTGCCTCCTCCCATAGAATTTTAATGCTGTAAACATTCTCATCCCTTAAGTATTTTGGGGAGGGATCTGGAATATTTCACATGTGCTTATGAGTTTGGCTTGTCAGGTTTGGTTGCTATTCCTGCTGGGGCTGGCTTCCTTTGATAGAATATTGTTTTATCTTTGGAGAGAGCTACAGTGCCTGCAAGAATCAACACTTGCTCCGGTTGGAACTCACAGTCCTGCTCCAGGTACTAAAGCTGCTTCTCTGCCTCTAAGGTGAACCATGTTCTCTTACCTGGAAATACTCCTGTTTTGAGGAGATGCCACAGTGCACTCAGCATGATTCTTCCCACTGAGACCAAAGTGTTGTCACTGACTTGTGTTCGTTATTCCTGGCTGTTTCATTCCCAAGGGTAAATTCTTCATCCATTTGTGCGCATGGACTTCTTGATGTCCACCCCTCCAGTTTACGAGCTTAAACCCAAGTGACTCCTGCTGTGGCTTTTCAAGTAACTTAAAACTCTCTGCATCACCTTCTGTGAGGGGCAGGGTTAAAGCTCATTGATACAGCTGAGCACGTTAATAATTCCATCTGACTTCTGTTATGATTATAAGATCCTAGAAGTAATTGAGTTTTCATCATATTCCCCTAGAGGGCTTGCAGTTTGATTTTTAGGCTATAATTGAATGTAATACTTTCCTTGTAGACCAGTGCAACGTTTAGAAGTAGTGTGACATCATGAGAAGACTGTTATACTAGAAGTCAAAAAATCTGAGAACCATTCTTAGATCTTTCAGAAACAAGCCTTGAAGCATTTATTCATTCATTTTGTTGTTGTTGTTAGGTGCTGTCGAGTCTATTCTGACCCATAGCGACCCTATGTACAACAGGATGAAACCCTGACCAGTCTTGCACCATCCTCACAATTGTTGTTATGCTTGAGCCCATTGTTGCAACCACTATGTCAGTCCATCTCTCTCAGGGTCTTCCGCCTTTTTTGTAGCATTTATTAATCCTTATAATGTCATAGACACTCTGCAATAGATTGTGGATTAAAAATTTTATTATACACTCAGTGATTCTCAACCCTTTTAGGCATTAAACCAAGGGTGGTCAAAGTATGCCCTGTGGGCTAACTCTGCCTTACCACCTGTTTTAATAAATAAATTTTTATTGGGACACTGCCAACTTCATTCATTTACATATTGCCTATGGCTGCTATCATGCTACAAAGCAGAGTTGAATAGTTGTGACAGAGAACCTAGAACCCCCAAAGCCTAAAATATTTACTGTCTGGTCCTTTACAGAAGTGTTTTGCTGGCCCCTACCTTAGACTCACCATGGAGAGTATTTTTTTAAAAAAATTATATATGTATATATATATCCTCACCCAACTGTCATTTGTCTGGTATAGTGCCATAAGATGAGCCCCTCATGTTGGAAGGCACTCAAAATATGACTGAGAAAGAGCTGCTTCCTTAAAGTAGAGTTGACCTTAATGACGTAGATGGAGTAAAGCTTTTGAGACCTTCATTTGCTGAGATGTCACGATTCAGAATGAGAAGAAAGAGCTGCAAATATCCATTAATAATCTGAACATGGAATGTACGAAGTATGAATTGAGGAAAATTGGAAGTTGTTAAAAATAAAAGGGACTGCATAAAAATCGATATTCTAGACGTTAGTGAGCTGAAATGGACTTGTATTGGCCGTTTTGAATTGGGTAATCATTTAGTCTACTATGCCGGAAATGACAGATTGAAGAGGAATGGTGTCACATTCATCATCAAAAAGAACATTTCAAGGTTTATCCTGAAATACAACGCTGTCAGTGATAGGATAATATCCATATGCCTACCAGCTAAGTTTTTCAGAGGTAGACTGCCAGGTCCTTCTTCATAGTCTGTCTTAGTCTGGAAGCTCAGCTGAAACCGGTACACCATGCTGAATGGTGTAGCATTCATCGTCAAAAAGAACGTTTCAAGATATATCCTGAAGTACAATGGTATCAGTGATAGGATAATATCCATACCCCTACAAGAAAGACCAGTTAATACAACTATTATTCACATTTTTGCACCAACCACTAATGCCAAAGATGAAGACATTGAAGATTTTTACCAACTTCTGCAGTCTGAAATTGATAAAAAATGCAGTCAACGTGCATTGATAATTACTGGTGATTGGAATGTGAAAGTTGGAAACAAAGAAGGAACAGTAGTTGGAAAATATGGCCTTGGTGATAGAAACGATGCTAGATAAAGCAAGAGGTCATTAAAAAGACAGGGAAGAAAGACAAGACAAAAATGGATATCAGAAGAGACTCTGAAATTTGCTCTTGTATGTAGAATAGCCAAACCAAAAGGAAGAAATGAAGTAAGAGAGCTGAACAGAAGATTTTAAAGGGCAGCTCAAGAGGACAAAGTAAACTACTATAATGAAATATGCAAAGGCCTGGAGTTAGAAAACCAAAAGGGAAGAACACACTCAGCATTTCACAAGCTGAAAGAACTGAAGAAAAAATTCAAGCCTCGAGTTGCAATATTGAAGGATTCTATGGGCAAAATATTAAATGATGCAGGAAGCATCAAAAGAAGATGGAAGGAATACACAGAGTCACTACACCAAAAAGAATTGGCCAACGTTCAGCCATTTCAAGAGGCAGTATGTGATCAAGAACTGATGGTACTGAAAGAAGTCCAAGCTATACTGAAGGCATGGGTGACAAATAAGGCTCCAGGAATTGAAGGAATACCAATTGAGATGTTTTAACAAAAGTATGCAGCGATGGAGGTGCTCAGTCTTCTATGTCAATAAATTTGGAAGACAGCTACCTGGCCAACCAACTGGAAGAGATCCATATTAGTGCCAATTCCAAAGAAAGGTGATCTGAAAGAATGCAGAAATTATCGAACGATATCATTAATATCACAAACAAGTAAAATTTTAGCTGAAGATTATTCAAAAGCGGTTGCAGCAGTACATTGACAGGGAACTGCCAGAAGTTCAAGCTGGATTCAGAAGAGGTCATGGAATGAGGGACATCATTGCTGATGTCAGATGGATCTTGGCTGAAAGCAGAGAATACCAGAAAGATGTTTACCTGTGTTTTATTGACTATGCAAAGGAATTCAACTGTATGGATCATAACAAATATGCATAACATTGCAAAGAATGAGAATTCCAGAACACTTGATCGTGCTTATGAAATACCTCTACATAAACGAACAGTCAGTCTTTCAGACAGAACAAGGGGATATTGCATGGTTTAAAGTCAGGAAAGGTGTGCATCAGATTGTGTCCACCATACTTATTCAGTCTGTCTACTGAGCAAATAATCTGAGAGTCTGGACTATATGTGGAAGAATGTGGCATCAGGATTGGAGGAAAATTCGTTAACAACCTGTGATATGCAGATGACACAACCTTGCTTGCTGAAAGTGAAGAGGGCTTGAAGCACTTACTAATGAAGATCAAAGACTACAGCCTTCAGTATGGATTGCACCTCAACATAAAGTTATCAAAAATCCTCACAACTGGACCAATAAGTAACATTATGATAAATGGAGAAAAGATTGAATTTGTCAAGGATTTCATTTTACTTGGATCCACAATCAAAACCCATGGAAGCAACAGTCAACCAAACGCCATATCGCATTGGGCAAATCTGCTGGAACAGACCTTTTTTAAGTGTTAAAAAGCAATGATGTCACCTTGAAGACTAAGGTGCACCTGACTCAAGCCACAGTGTTTTTCAGTCACCTCACATGCATGTGAAAGCTGGACATTGAATAAGAAAGACCGAAGAAGAATTGATACCTTTGAATTATGGTGTTGGCGAAGAATATTGAATATACCATGGACTGCTAGAGGAACGAACAAATCTGTCTTGGAAGAAGTACAGCCAGAATGCTCCTTGGAAGCAAGGATGATGAGACTTCCTCTCATGTAGTTCGGACATGTTATCAGGAGGGACCAGTCCCTCGAGAAGACATCATGCTTGGTAAAAGAGGAAGGCCCTCAATGAGATGGATTGACACAGTGGCTGCAACAATGGACTCAAGCATAACAACGATTGTGAGGATGGTGCTGGACTGGGCAGGATTTCATTTTATTGTGCATAGGATCACTATGAGTCGCAACCGACTTGATGGCCCATAACGACAACAACAACGCGTTGCTGTTGAGTTGATTCTGACTCATAGAGACCGTGTAGTACAGAGTAGAACTGCCTCTTAGGGTTTACAAGGAGGGGCTAGTTGATTCGAATTGCCTATCTCTTGGTTATCAGCTGAGCTCTTAACCATTGTATATATATAAATATGTATATATATATATATATGTATGTATGTATATATGTGTATGTATGCATATATATGTATGAATGTGTATATATATATATATGTATATATTATTTCCTGTGTTCCACCACAGACAACTAAATCAGAATTTGGAGTGGGGGTTTGGGGGCTGGTCCAACAACCAGTGTTTTTTTTTTTTTAAAGTCTCCTAGACTAATATGGAAAACCTGATGGCGTAGTGGTTAAGAGCTAGGGCTGCTAACCAAAAGGTCGGCAGTTCAGATCCACCAAGCGCTCCCTGGAAACTGTATGGGGCAGTTCTACTCTGTTCTATATGTCCCTATGAGTTGGAATTGACTCAATGGCAACGGGCTTTTGGTTTAGACATATATAATATGCAGCCAGAGTTAAGCGATACTAATAGATAATCTCTACCCTTGAGATGTATATGGTTCATTGCGGATAAAGAAGCTTACAAAAATTAATAAAAGTACAATTGCTGCATCTATAATGGAAATATTTACAAAATTCCAAGGTAGAACTGCATAGGGAGCATTTTACTTCATTAGCGAAGTTTTGAAGGAGGCCTGGTGGTGCAGTGGTTAAGTTCTTGGCTGTTAACCAAAAGATTGGTGAGCCAAACCCACCAGCTGCTCCACAGGAGAAAAGACCTGGTGATTTACTCCCATAAAGACGCCAACCCAGGAAAGCTTATGGAGGAGTTCTCCTTTGTCCTATAGTGTCACTATGAGTAAGAATCAACTTGACAGCACACAACAACAAGAGGGACGTTTTCACAAGAAGGACATTTAAACAAAATTTTTATTTTATTTATTGTTTTATATTTTTTATTGTACTTTAGATGAAGGTTCTCATTAAACAGTTCTAGCTTCTCATTAAACAGTACACGTACTGTTTTATGACATTGGTTAACAACCCCACGACATGTCAACGCTCTCCCTTCTCGACCTTGGGTTCCCTATTAACAGCTTTCCTGTCCCCTCCTGCCTTCTAGCCCTTGCCCCTGGGCTGCTGTGCCCCTTTAGTCTCATTTTGTTTTATGAGCCTGTCTAATCTCTGGCTGAAGGGTGAACCTTAGGAATGACTTCGTTACTGAGCTAAAAGGGTGCCCAGGGGTCATACTCTTGGGGTTTCTCTAGTCTCTGTCAAGCCAGTAAGTCTGTTGTTTTTTTTGTGAGTTAGAATTTTGTTCTACATTTTTCTCCAGCTCTGTCCAGGACCCTCTATTGTGATCCCTGTCAGAGTAGTCACTGGTGGTGGCTGGCACCATCTAGTTATACTGGACTTAGTCTGATGGAGGCCAGAGTAGTTGTGGTCCGTTAGTCCTTTGGATTAATCTTTCCCTTGTGTCTTTAGATTTCTTCCTTCTCCCTTGCTCCCGAAGGGGTGAGACTAATGGAGTATCTTAGATGGCCGCTGATAGGCTTTTAAGACCCCAGACGCTACTCACCAAAGTAGAAAGTGGAACGTTTTCTTTATAAACTATGTTACGTCAATTTAAACAAAATCTTGAAGGATGAATCCACTGGTTTACAATATCCACTACGAGTGGTGGTGAGAGAAGCAGAAGTTACATGTAGAAAGAATAGCATACAGAAAGGCATATAGGTATGAAAGATAGTGGCCTATTCAGGAATGACCAGCTGCTCAGTGTGGCCAGAACACTGAGAAGGGAGATGGGAGTGAAGTTATAGAATATAAAACCAAAATGAAAATCAAACCTGTTGCCATTGAGTCGACTCTGACTCATAGTGACCTTATAGGATAAAGTAAAACTGCCCCATAGTGTTTCCAAGGTTTTAATCTTCATGCAAGCAAACTGCCACATCTTTCTCCTATAGAGTGACTGGTGGATTCAAACCACTGACCTTTTGTTTTGGAGCTGAATGCTTAACCATTGCACTACCAGGGCTCCTTATAGAATATAAAGCCAGAGAAATAAGGGCCAAACTGGGCAGGGCTTTCCAGACTAGGATAAGAAGTTTGTTGTGTTAACTGTGGGGATTTTAGTGTGTTGACTATGGGGATGAATGGAAAATTGAGGTTCTCTAGGCCTCAGTTTTTGCATCTTTAAAATAAAATATTAGCCATACAGAGGGGTAACAATAAGACTAAGCTCTGATTACTTGACAGAAACCATGCAGGCAAGAAGACAATAGGATGACATATATAAAACCTTGAAACAAAAAAATTGCCAACCACGAATAATATATCCTTCAAAACTCTCCTTCAAATATGATGTTGAAATTAGGACATTTCCAGATAAACAGAAATTAAGGGACTATGTAAAAACCAAACCAAACTTACAAGAATTGTTAACAGGAGTCCTTTGGTTTGAGAACAAACAGTGTCAGATGACAGCCTGAATCTAGGACACAAGATCACACCAGCCAGATACCAACCTAGGAAATGAACTCTCAAGGACTATTCAAAACCAAAAGATTTACAACAGGGAACCAGATAGGTTAACCTGTAAATGACAACAATGTCAGAACAATAAAAGAGGGACTAAATGGTGAAGGTATAGAAATTTCTAATGGAGAGCAAGGCAAGGCGATACCAAGTAATAATAGACTGGTTCAAACCTAGGAAGATAAGGGTAAATTTCAAGGTAACCAGAAAGAAAGTTAACAAACCTCTACTCATCAAATAAAGAAGAAAAATATAAAGTCTCAGTAAACACAAAATCAACAAAAACAAAAGAGATGGAGAAAAAAATCCACAAACAAAAGGAATTCAGCACAGGAGAGTAAGAGGAACAAAGGAAATGTCTACACCACAAAAAAAGATAGCACTACAAAATGACAGCAATAAACTCACAACTGTCAATAATTAAACTGAACATAAAAAGCCTAAATGCACCCATAAAAGACAGAGAGTGACAGAATGGATAATAAAACAGGATCCATCAATACGCTGTCT
>NW_004444059.1:4049684-4088929 GCF_000243295.1 Trichechus manatus latirostris
AAGAAACTCACCAAAGATACAGAAGATCTAAACGGCACAATCAGCCAACTTGACCTCATAGACACATAGAACACTCCCCCCAACAGCTGCAAAGGACACATTCTTTTCCAGTACACATGGAATGTTCTCCAGAATAGACCACATCTTAGGCCACAGAGCAACCCTCCACAAAATCCAAAACACTGAGATAATACAAAGTATCTTCTCTGACCAGAATGCCATCGAAGTAGAAATTAATAACGGGAAAGCAAGAAAAAAAAAATCAATTACATGTAGGCTGAGTAACACCCTGCTTAAAAACCACTGAGTAATAGAAGAAATCAGAGATGGAATAAAAAAAAAATTTCTAGAATCATACAAGAATGAAAACATATCATACCAAAACCTTTGGGACACAGCAAAGGCAGCGCTTAGAGGTCAATTTATAACAATAGATGCACACATCAAAAAAGAAGAAAGGGACAAAATCAAAATTCAAGCAAAAAGAAAGAGAAAAGCAAAAGAAGCCCACAGCCACCAGAAGAAAGGAAATAATAAAGATCAGAGCAGAAATAAATGAAATAGAGAATAGAAAAACAATAGAAAGAATTAACAAAACCAAAAGTTGGTTCTTTGAAAGGATCAACAATATCGACAAACCACTGGCCGAATCAACAGAAGGAAAACAGCAGAGGATGCAAATAACCTAAATAAGAAATAAAATGGGGGACATTACAACAGACCTAACTGAAATAAAAAGGATCATAACAGAATATTATGAAAAACTATACTTCAACAAAATTGAAAACCTAGAAGAAATGGACAAATTTCTAGAAACACACTGCCTACCCAAACTAACACAAAATGATGTTGAAAATCTGAAGAGATCTATAACAAGAGAAGAGATTGAAAAAGTAATTAAAAAAAAAAACTCCCAACCAAAAACAGCCCTGGCCCAGATGGCTTCACTGGAGAATTCTACAAAACATTCAGATAAGAGCTTGTACTAGTACTACTCAAACTATTTCAGAACATAGAAAAGGAAGCAATACTTCTGAGTTCATTCTATGAAGCCAGCATAATCCTGATATCAAAACTAGGCAAAGACACCACAAAAAAGAAAATTACAGACCAGTATCTCTCATGAATATAGATGCAAAAATTCTCCACAAAATTCTAGCCAATAGAATTCAGCATCATAGCAAAAAACTAATACACCACAACCGAGTAGAGTTCATATCAGGTATGCAAGGATGGTTCAACATTAGAAAATCAATCATTGAAATCCACCACATAAATAAAAGGAGAGAAAAGAATCACATGATCATTTCAATCGATGCAGAGAAGGCATTCGACAAAGTCCAACACCCATTCCTGATAAAAGCTCTCAATAAAATAGGTATAGAAGGGAAATTTCTCAACGTAATAAACGGCATCTATACCAAACCAACAGCCAACATCATTCTTAATGGAGAGAAGCTAAAAACATTCCCCTTGAAAACAGGAACAAGACAAGGATGCCTCTTTATCACCACTCCTATTTAACATTGTGGTGGAAGTCCTAAGTAGAGCAATAAGACTAGAAAAAGAAATAAAGGGCATCCAAATTTGTAATGAAGAAGTAAAACTGTCCCTATCTGCAGATGATATGATACTATACATAGAAAACCCAAAAGATTCCACAAGAAAACTACTGGAACTAATAGAAAGATTCAGCAGAGTAGCAGGATACAAGATAAACATACAAAAATCAGTTGGATTCCTTTACACCAATAAAGAGAACAATGATCAGGAAAACAATACCATTTATAACAGCCCCTAAAAAAAACAAAATACTTAGTAATAACTCTAACCAGGGATGTAAAAGACATCCCTGTATACATCTTTTGTATACAAAGAAAACTACAAAGCACTACTGCAAGAAACCAAAAGAAATAAACATAAATGGAAAAACATATAATGCTCATGGATAGGTAGACTCAACATCGTGAAAATGACAATTCTACCCAAAGCAGTCTACAAATACAATGCAATCCCAATCGAAATAGCAACAACATTCTTTAAAGAGATAGAAAAATAATCACTAACGTTATATGGAAAGGGAAGAAGACCCAGATAAGTAAAGCACTATTGAAGAAGAAGACTAAAGTAGGAGGACTTGCACCACCTGACCTCAGAACCTACTATGCAACTACGGTAGTCAAAACAGCCTGGTACTGGTACAACGACAGATACATTGACCAATGGAACAGAATTGAGAACCCAGATGTAAATTCATCCACCTACAGTCACCTGATCTTCGACAGGGGCTCAAAGTCCATCAAATGGGGAACAGACTGTCTTTTTAACAAATGGTGCTGGCAAAACTGAATGTCCATCTGCAAAAAAATGAAACAGGACCCATACCTCACACCACACACCAAAACTAATTCAAAATGGATCAAAGATCTACATATAAAGCCAAAAACTATAATGATCATAGAAGAAAAAATAGGATCAACGCTACAGATCCTAATACACGGCATTAACAGGATACAAACCATAACTAATAACACACAAACTCCAGAAGATAAGCTAGTTAACTAGAATCTTCTAAAAATTAAATGCCTCTGCTCATCAAAAAAACTTCACCCGGTTGAAGATAACGGTGATGGAATAATTTGTAAAAGGATAGTGAGAATAGCAACAGCACTGGAAGAATGTAATTGATGTCACTGAATTGTACATGACTTGTACATGTAGGAACTTTGGAATGGTGTAACTATGGCTATGTATATTTTCACCAAAAAAAAAAAAAGGTCCTCCAAGGTTGAGAAGGGAGAGTGTTGACATGTCGTGGGTTTGTTAACCAATGTCATAAAACAATATGCATACTGAGTGTTTAATGAGAAACTATTCGTTCCATAAACCTTCATCTAAGGTACAATAAAAAAATAAAAAGTCTTCACCTGTAAAAAGAAAACCTGCAGACTGGGAAAAAAATTTTGGCTATTACAAATCCCAAAAGGTCTAATCTCTAAAATCTACAGGAAAATCCAACACTTCTACTACAAAAAGACAAATAATCCATCTAAAAAATGGACAAAGAAAAAGAATGGACACTTCAACTGAAGAAGACATTAAAGTGGCTAACAGACACGTGAGGAAATGCTCAAGATCACTAGCCATTAGAGAAATGCAAATCAAATCCACAATAAGATACCATCTCACCCCAGCGTTACTGGCGTGAATAAAAAAAATCAGAAAATAACAAGTGTTGGAGAGGCTGCAGGGATATCGGAACTCTTATGCACTGCTGGTGGAAATGCAAAATGATACAACCATTTTGGAAAATGATATGGTGCTTCCTTAGAAAGCTAGAAATGGAAATATCGTATGATCCAGCAATCCCACTGCTAGGAATGTGTCCTAGAGAAATAAGAATTGTCACACAAATGGATGTATGCACACCCATGTTCATTGCAGCATTGTTCACAATAGCAAAAAGATGGAAACAGCTTAGATGCCCATCAACAGATGAATAGATAAACTATGGTACATACACACAATGGAGTATTATGCAACAATAAAGAACAACGATGAATCTGCGAAGCATCTCATAACATGGATGAAACTGGAGGACATTATGCTGAGTGAAATAAGTCAATCCCAAAAGGACAAATATTGTATGAGACCACTACTGTAAAAACTCGTGAAAAGGTTTACACACAAAAAGAAATAATCTTTGATGGTTACAAGGGAGGGGAGAGGTGTGGATGGAAAAACACTAAATAGACAATAGATAAGTGATAACTTTTTGGTGAAGGTTAAGACAGTACACAATACTGGAGAAGCCAACACAACTTGTACAAGGCAAGGTCATGGAAGCTCCATAAACATATCCAAACTCCCTGAGGGACCGAATTACTGGGCTGAGGACTGTGGGGCCATAGTCTCGGAAAACTTCTAACTCTACTGGCCTAACATAGTTTATAAAGAGAATGTTCTACATTCTACTTTGGTGAGTAGTGTCTGGAGTCATAAAAGCCTGTGAACGGCCATCTAAGATACTCCACTGGTCTCATCCCTTCGGGAGCAAGGGAGAATGAAGAGAACAAGATACAAGGAAAAGATTAGTCCAAAGGACTAATTGTCCACAGCTACCAAGGCCTCCACCGGACTGAGTCCAGTACAGCTAGATGGTGCCAGCCACCACCACTGACTGCTCTGACTGGGATCACAATAGAGACTCCTGGACAGAGCTGGAGAAAAATGTAGAACAAAATTCTAACTCACAAAAAGAGACTAGACTTACTGGCCTGACAGAGACTGGAGAAACCCTGAGAGAATGGCCCACAGTCACCATTTTAGCTCAGTGACGAAGTCACTCTTGAGGTTCACCCTTCAACCAGAGATTAGACAGGCCCATAAAACAAAACGAGACTAAAGGGGCACAGCAGCAGGGTGGCAAGGACTAGAAGGCAGGAGGGGACAGAAAAGCTGGTAACAGGGAATCCAAGGTCAAGAAGGGAGAGTGTTGACATGTTGTGGAGCTGTTAACCAATGTCATAAAACAATATGTGTACTAACTGTTTAATGAGGAGCTAGTTTGTCCTGTAAACCTTCTTCTCCTCGTATAATTTTTTAAAAAAATAATAAAATGTTAGATGACTGCCAAGAACCCTGAAGCTCGAAAATATAGGTTCCTGGGATGTGTGAATTACACTTTTGATGCCCTCAGTGCTGGAAACAAGTTGGGGTTTGTAATAGATTGAATTGAGTCCCGGTTATTTGCACAGCATCATCCCTGGAGTGATGGGTCACGTGCCATCTCCTGTAGTTGTTCTATCAAACACAGGTAGATGAATGCACTGAAAATTTCAAAAGGTATTTTGAATGATGCAAGCTGATGCACAGACCTATTTGAAACTCCAGCAAGAACTGTTGGAAAATCTCACATGGTTTCTGTCATTTGAACATCAAACATTGCTATTAAAGGAGATGTTTTGAATACGTTTCTCAAATGCTATTGAATTAGTAGCTCTTCCCTCCCCCCACTAAAGAAAACTATAGAGAAACTCTAGAATATTGGCCACTGTTGACCCCTTGACCCTACTTTTTCTTCCTAGACGTTGATGAATGTGCCGAGGGGCGCCATTACTGCCGTGAGAATACGATGTGTGTCAATACCCCAGGTTCTTTCATGTGCATCTGCAAAACTGGATACATCAGAATTGATGATTATTCATGCACAGGTAAGTGGAGGCTATTTATAAAATCAAATATTTCTGTGCCTTAAGTTTACTTTTAAACTTTTCTTTTGACTCTGTTTTGTTTGATCAGTATTCTAAAAATACTCCCTTATAACAAAACATGTCTTAAGCAAAAGCATGTCTTCTTGATTTGGTAGTTAATTCTGAATCTGTGCTAAGGAAAGGAATACCTAGTTGTTCTGGATAAATTTTATATTTCCTGTTAGGAACATAAAGAAAAATTAAATAACTAGATTAATATTATACTAAATTTTATACTTTTAAACTATTTATACTCAGAACTTGTGTTAATTACTTTGGTAAATACGAGAAAAAAACCCTAAAGACATTTCTTTTATATTATAGTAGATTTTTGAATAATGAATAATGACATAAATCCTGTGATGATTTTTTTCCCCCATAAATAGGTTTTTGGGGGTACTAGGAATGTTAAAGAGAATTGAGATTCTTCACACCTCTGAATAGTGCATTGGGTAACTGCGCAAAAGAGGTTCTGTTATGTTTGCTTTATGAAATACCACTCTTTTTAGTACCATCCGCAGTCCTGTTCAGGGAGGTCTTTAGTGTTAATAGTGTGTGAAGTTAGACAGGATAAGACAGCCTATTCATTTCATAGTCTACAGGTTCCTACCTGTAGAATATAAAAGAAAATGGTGCTTGAAGAGTAGCTTGAGGACTATGGGATTTGAGGAAATGTGGGTGTGAAATGGAACATTCCTTTGGATTTCTATACTTTTTAAATAGGAGCAACATAAAGGTAACATCTTTTAGAAAAACATGTAAAACTGGAGAGTACCTAAAAATGTTATTCCTGTCACTTTTTACACTATCCCCAACCTTATGATGTTTATCAGATGGATGTACAAATAATACTTACATTTTTCCAGGGAAAGACATTCAGTAACACTCTCTAGTGAAAATATAAATCTGTAATAAAGATGTTATTTTATTGCTATTGTATTAACGTGTCTACTTCTACGTCTTCATTATAGTGACTACACTGTGTACTAATTGATATCCTGTTTGTCAATTAGAGCAGGAGGGAGGACCTTCCTCTAAATTATTATATAGCATTTATGTAAAACCGAATGATGGAAATCAAATATAAACAGAAGTGTCCACAATCTATGGGGTATAATCGAAGATATCCTGAAGTTAGAAAAGATATTTAATATAAAAATGCTCTTGAATTTACAAGTTCCTGCTTTTTTTTCTGTTGTTGTTGTTAGTTCATCCTAAACATTTTCACATTTTGGGAATCATTCTGCACTTTTTCCTTAGGCTAAATTTCATCACATTGAATGGCAGTGTGTCCTGAAGGACGACTTTCTCTATCCTTTACTCAGAGATAGTTTCAACAGAAAGAAAGGAATATGAAAAGAACAAGTCTTAATAAATAAAAGCAGAATAGAAACACACAGTTTACTGTATCAGTAGTGTCGATAAGCCTGAGTTCCAATTTAATGGCTAACAACAACAAACACAATCTAAAATAAAACTATTGTACCGCACAAAGTGATATTTTATGATGTGCTCATTAAAAATAAGAGTGCTGGCAGTTTTCAAGGAGTCTGCTGATCTTTGGAATTAGAGACTTAAAAGGCTTTGTATGTTTTTTTACTTCCTAGTGATATTTTTGTGTTTCTTGTATCCTTGAAAAATGTTAAAGATTTTAAGTAACAGTATCTGACACACAGTTTAGTCTAGTGTTGCGTGAGCATTGTTTCTTCAGGGCAGTATATTTTCAAGAGATTCATTTCCGTTCTGAGTCTGTCTGTTGGGTATAAATCCACGAGATGGTTTAGTTTTCATCCATTACAGAGAATCTTCTGCTTTGGCTTTGTATCTCCCAGTGTATTTTCCTTCCAAGTAAAATCCCACAAATTACTGTTTGTTTTGACTACTTAGGGAGAATTTTCCCTTAGGATTCCAAAGTATCTAATGATGTAAATGAAGTATCCCCTTCCAAGAATGCCAAGGAAGGTCTAAATCATCTTAAGAAAACTGTTCAGGCCATGCTTTTTGTGCCGATGGAATGAGCCAAAAATTTCAAGACCTGGCAGATGATGGGATATATTTTCCTAACAAAGCCCTGGAACTTCTAACTAGCACCACTTATTTCTATGTTTCCACTTGAAGAAGAGAAACTTTCTTGCCCTTAAATTTCCTATCTACTAAGGCAAGGTCTACAAATTTGAGAATTTATATCAGTACACAAAAGTTGGATCTTTTAGGGAATATGAGTAGATTTTTATTTTGCAGTCCTGATTCAGGCGATCATTGCCAAAAGTTATTATTGTAGACCATGAAGAGTCTGCACGTATTCAGAGTTTAGTAAAGGAAATGAATGTTTAAATTTCACCTCTTTAGAACTTTCTTTCCTACAATTTGATATTACCTTTTTTACAAAAGAATTTCTTTGTCAGAAGCCTGGAAGAAATGACTCCTCTTATGGGGATTTGCCTTATGGCTGAAGGCATCTAGGCTATACCATCTCAAGAACTTGTTCAAGACCAGAGCAGGACTTTGTTTCTTTGATAAAAATTGGAAGTTATTTTCTTCCAATTCTTATGACAGACATCCACATACTTGCAGTAAAAGGCATTCCAGAATAAATGTCTGGATACCACTGATGAGCCTTTCCCTGATGTTTGTGGCTGAGCTCTTAGAGTTCAGAATTTAGTTTGCTTCTGTACTTCTGCTCTGTTTCTTGTTGAAGAGCCCCCCTGGCAAAACTTTACAAACTGACACTCTCACCACTATACCCAGCAGACTCTCAAAATTGCTTACCCCATCTGAAAGCTATTCATAGGTATTCTAATTTAAAGATGAATCCAAGCGCAATACACTTTATAGTCAGGAGCTTTGATCAATAAAATAAGCCTTTTTTGCTTTTATAACTCTGTAACTCTGGAATAGAAATTATGTATGTTACAGAGTAATTACCTTCTGTAGTTGGTAGAATTGCACAATTCTTCTTTCAGTTTCAGATGATTATTTATGTTTTCCCCATGATCATAAAATTTTGGCGATGGAAGAATTCTTAAAGAAAATCTAGTTCAGTCCCCTCCCTTTCACAAATGAGGAAACTGAGGCTCAAAGAGATTAGTTGCCTTAACCAAGGTCACACAGTTAGTGAGAGGCAAAATGGGTGCCATGAGACAAGCCTGCTTACTCTTAGTTCTTTTTTTTTTTTTTTTAATTGTACTTCAGGTGAAGGCTTACAGAACAAATAGTTTCTCATGAAACAGTAGTACACATATTGTTTTATGACATTGGTTAACAACCCCACAACATGTCAACCCACTAACTTCTCAACCTTTTTTTTTGGTGAAAATACACATAGCCAAAGATACACCATTTCAAAAATTTCTACATGCACAGTTCAGTGACACTGAATACGCTCTTCCAATTGTGCTGTTATTCTCACTTAAGATGAAGGCTTACAGAACAAAATAGTTTCTCATTTAACAGTTACTACAAATGTTGCCCTATGACAATGGTTAACAATCTCACAACACATCAACAATATCCTTACTCAACCTCGGGTTCCCTGTCACCAGCTTCCTTGTCCCCTTCTGCCCTCTGGCCCTTGTCACTGGACTCCTGTACCTCATTAGTCTCATTTGGTTTTACGGGGCTGTCCACTCCCAGGCTGAACGGTGAACCTCGGAGATAACTTCACCACTGAGCTAAAAGGGTGTCTGGGGGCCATACTCTCGGGATTTCTCCAGTCTCCTTTAGGCCAGTAAATCTGGTCTTTTTTTGTGTGTTACTCTTAGTTCTTATGCTATTCACCATCTGTCCAATTTGCAACTATATAAAAATAAGCAAAAAAATTCATATTTTATGTAGAAATACGTTATTCAATTTATAACGTTCTGTAATTAAACTAACTTTCATATAGATTATTCCAGTTCATTAGCTTCAACTCCAAGAGGAATTTTTCCCCTACAAATCTTATAATAATAATCTTAAATCAGAAGTCAGTAGAAGAAATATAAATCACTGTTATCTGGCCTCTGACTCTATTAGACAGTTGCACTAATGACTCAGTTGTAACATTTGCACAAATGGTGTAGCAGTTTGTGTGCTTCTAAGCTCCTTAAAATATTTTTCCTCCTAGTGAGGGTGTTATTTTTTCCTCCTAATTAACATTTCATGATTTTTCTCCTCTTCACATTTCTTTTCTGTACTCATAGAGGAAACCCTGGGTGTAGATAAGGAAAGAAAGAGAGAAAGGAGGGAGAAAAGGGAAAAGAGAAAAAGGAAAGGAAAGGAGAAGAGTTAGAGTCACAGAAGCCATGATGTTGGAAACCCATTTATTATTATCTCTGATTACAAAAATAACTCAATTTTTATGCATAACAAACTTTCTAGATTATTTATGGGCACTATTGGCTTTCTTGGATCACTCACATAAGCATTAATTAAATTGGGAAAATCTTCTTCAATGTTACTGGACATCTCCTCTTAGAATTGGTCTTGCATAATAGACAAGGAATAAAACATCTTTGGAAACAAAAACGGAACCAAGATTGCTGGATTTTGGAATTATCAAATGATAAACGTCTTCTGAGTGAAGAGGCTCTCATTTGAAACTTAAGAACTTCAACTGATTATAACAATACAAAAAAGGCTTTGATTCTTCTTCTATTTTGATGAGTGTATTATCTTCATACTCTTCTGTGGCCCTTTAGAGTGAGGACAGGAGAATGGGAAGGGTAGAGAGAAGGAGTGGATAATGTTCCTGCCAGGCTAATGGTCTTGCCAAATTCAGGGAGTAAATTGATCCTTTAAGCAGTGTATCTCAAATGAGAATGTTTTTGCCCTCTTCTCTCAGAGGTCATTTGACAATGTCTAGAGACATTTTTGGCTGTAATAACGTGGGGGGTATGTTACTGTCATATGGTAGTTATAGGTCAGGGATGCTGCTAAGCATCTTATAATGTACAGGACAGCCTTCCTCAACAAAGAATTATATGTCGCAAAATATCAGTAGCGCCACAGTTGAGAATTCTTGCTTTAGAATCACCCATGCAAAATTGTAAGATGCGTAGTTCCTTAGTTTTCTCTCTTTCTCTTCCATTAGTAGCCCGTAGTGATGTCTTCTCTTACTCACTTCTCTCACTTCTTATGGTACCTAGTATCCGTTTATTTCCTTTGACCACAAAATCTACTCTACCTTTTTTCCTCTCAAAAACCTGTTGTTAGCTTAACATAGGGAAATGATTCTCCAGTGGTAAACTTTGAGGCTTTAGCCAAGAAGGCAGAGGGAATTTCTTAGGGCCTTTCAAATTATGCTATTCTGTTGCCTACTCAATATGTTTCTCCTGACACTGCCTGACATTCCAGGGCCTTCTGATTCTGGCTTTGGTCTATGTCACATATCACAGGAGGTACATAAATTGTCTAAGCACATAGGGACTCTACTATGTTGTCATTAATCAAAGAACCTCTTGTAGTGTTCCCCAAGGAGCTTTCATTTCTGAAAGTACCTAACTTTTTATAGCTATTGAATGCTCCTAGTGCTTACATTTTATGATCTTATTCTTGTGGTCACTTCTTTTTCTCTAACATGCTCAATACTGACCTTTTCTCCCCCCATCATCACTAGCATCCTGTTTGTCAGACTCACTTAGTTTGGTGATTATGGAGACATAGTTGTGGCTTTTATGATGGTATTAAGTTATTGTCACTTTTCTTTATTACTGTTGGTTTCCTAGCATTCCAAAGAGTTTTGGATGCTACTGCCATGTACAAAAGGTTTCAGAGAACTATTTACTACCGGGCAATGAAGGCAAGGATTTTAAGCCAATTGTAACCCATGCATGCCCCTCCCTCAAATAGCTGCCTTGTGTGTGTTTCTTTAAAGTTCCATATAAATGATGCTAGAAAAGGTAATTTCCTTATAATCTAAAGAAATAATATTTTGGAAAGGCTGCAATAACATTATTTCTTTATATTCTGTCTTCTTCCAACAAGAATTTAAATTGAAGCTGGTCACATATTGTATGGATGGGCAGTAACCTCATCATCAGCTGTTAAATAAGAGCTCTTGATTCATTTTATCAAAACTACAAGTACTTGCCCTGAGATAATCTTTAAATTTTAAGCTGTAAACCAAAACTACCCCTTGAAGTCTTCTTTGAACCAAAAAGTAGCTTATCTTAATTAGTAAAGTACATCTGCTTTGAGCATTGTGCTGTTTTAAAGAACTATCTACGTGAGATCACATTGACAATGGTAACTCAAAAGGATGGATGGGAAGAATAGGGGGTAGTGAGTTTAAGATAATGGTGGTAGAATAATTTGAAAAAGAATAGCAAGAATAGTAGCTCAACTTGGAGAATGTAACCAGTGTCACTGAAATGTACGTGTAGAAATTGTTGAAATGGTGCCTCTTTGGCTGTGTATACTTTCACCAAAATAAAAACATAATAAAAAACAAAAAAACACAAGTACAGAACAAGACAGATGAATCTGTGTGTGTGTGTGTGTGTGTGTGTGTGTGGTGTAGCATAGCAATTACTGGTATATACATGGTAAGGGAATAAAGAATACTGGGGGCAGTGGCAGGGAGGATAGGGTGCCAGCAACCACAGAGCAGAGGGAATAATAAAGAACAGGCAGTGAAAAATATGCATATCAGCTTTAACAAAGAGTTCCTAAATAAACAAGATGATTTTAGTTGTATCTTCTTTTTTCTTTAATCTGGATACATTATCTTTAGTATAATGCCTAGCACAGAAGAAATATTTAAAAAATGTTAGCTGCTATTATTGTTATTGTATTATTAGACACTATTCTCTTGAGGAAATGTCTTATTACCCTGGGATCCTTTCAGCTGGGCACTTTTGTCTGGTTACTTTTTAACTTACTCATTAATTTTCATCAAATGGATAGCTTTGTTTGAGCAAGGGACTCAATGTATTATTTATTCAACTGTACTTACTGTGTACCTGTGAACAGGGGCTTAGAAAAGGAAGGAAAACTCAGTGTTATTGACTAGCACTGTCTCTGAAAGTTAGGAAAACTCCTTCAGTAGGAGGATTTGTTGTTCTTTGGAGGGTGGGGGAGGCTTCTGTTGTTCTTGTGAATGAGCATTAGATTGTGATACCCCAGGAATGAGCTGTGCGCAACCAAGGCCCTACTGTGGATACTAATCTCCCCAGAGTAGAGAATATGGCCTCTAAAGAAGCAGTCAGTCTGATCATTTCTCAAGCAGGGAAGATTTTATGAGCCTGGATGCTTTTCTGTGGATTTCTTTTCTAAAGAATCACAATGAGACACTCAGACAATCCTACCATCTGGCCACTAGTTGCCATGACTATTGGGAGAGACTTTTGCATTTGTATGAGCAACTACTCCAATTTTCTTTCCTGGAATCAGCATTGCAAAATATAATAAAATTATAGTATATGTCATCCTTTTTATTAAACGTGAAAATCAGATGTTAGGTTTTAAAATTTGAAATATGGCCCCTACAGCTAAAAGGTGCCTCATTCATTTCCTGTACTTCATTACATATCATTGTGCTGTTTAGTTATTACTAAGAATTTGAAAATGTAAACATGATTGCAAAAGCAAATTGAAAGACGAAGCTTTAAGACTCAAAGAATTAATGATGAAAAGCTGTTTTTAAACAATCACGGAAGCGTCTCTAGAACAGTGTGCGCTCTGATTCCTGGGAAGGGTTAATGTTTAGAAAACTTCAGGCCACATTTAGAAAACTTGCAGAGAACGGAAGTGAGATGTGTCTGCACAGTCAGTGTGGAGGCCAAGGCAGTGTGCTTGTCTCTTCTCTGAAACACATATGTGCACGCATACAATTAGCAGGCAGCTCAAAATGGAACAGGCTCAAAGGCTCAGGGAGCTGGAATTGCCTTTTTAAAGATGAAAAGCTTGGAAATGAGTCTGTGCTATCTCAATCTGTCAGCGAGTAGGGAAAGCACATCAGCTCCAATGTAGCGGTTTCCAGACCCCTTATGCAGCCTGTCAGCGCAGCTGTCATATCCATGTACAACCTCCAGCCCAGCCACGGTTTGATCATCAGAGCACCCAGTGGTATGTGTTTCATGCAAGCCAGCCTCTATGCAAGCTCACCCAAGCACTGAGAGGATGGGAGCTGCCTCGTTAGCAAGACTTGCCTGCTTAGACTTGGTTAGTCGTTAAACCCAAATTCACCTTTGTCGCAGATGGATGTATTATTCGAGTTTTATTTTGAGATTTTTATATGAAAAGCATAGGATTGAAAACTCATGTAGGGGAATAAAAAGATTATACATGCCAGGAGTGTAATAATAGCAGTGTCTTAGCAACAGACACCTGTAGAGACAGGATTACAGAAGTTTAAGCTCAGTGGATGCCTTCATTTCATTTCTTGATTGTTGGCTTTGACATGCTAGCCGGAATGAAAGTTTGACCTTCTTTATGCTTCCTTACTGTTCGATTGCCCCATGGAACAGAGTTCATCTGCTTCTGCCGCTGAGCTAATCTTACAATGGATGTAACCTTCCAGTGACATTCTCTCAGCTTGATGCTCCCCCCGCCCCACCACCTGCGGTTGCTATCTCTGCAGTGTCACATCCAGGTCAAGGGTTTTTGGGTCTTGAGGGTGAGTTTCTTCTCCCAAATCAGGAGCTTTGTCTCTCTTGTGTGCTTCTGCTAGGGTGAGGCAGATAGCCACACTGACTGCTGGGATCCTGCTCTCTGCTGTCTGTCTGTTGCCACCTATTTTAGTGGATTGTGATTAGTACTTTCATCATATAACTTCTGATGCCAAAGAAGTTTCCTTTTGCTTTTCATCAAAGGGAATGATATTGTATTATTTATCTATTGTTGCATAATAAATCATAATAAACTTAGCAGCCTAAACCACCAAACATATTTATTATCTCAGAGTGTCTGTGGGTCGGGAATTTGGGCATGGCTTAGCTGGGTCCTCTGCTTATCTCTCAAAAGGCTGCAATCAAGGTGTCATCCAGGGCTGGGGAAGGATTCATTTCCAATCTCACCCATGGTTGTTGACAGGATTCAGTTACTTAAGGGTTTTTGGACTGAGGGCTGCAGTTCCTCCCTGGCTGTTGATTATAGGATGTCCTCGGTTCCTAGCCATGTAGGCCTCTCTAACATGGCAGATTGCTGCATCAAGGCCAACAGGGAGAGAGTCTTCTAGCAGGATGGAGGTTACCATCTTTTGTAGTAGTCTCACTTTTGCTGTAGCCTGTTGGTTAGAAGTAAGTCACTAGGTCCAGCCCATGATAAAGGAGAGGTAATTGCACAGGGATGTGAACACCAAGAGGTAGAGATCACTGGGGGCCATATTAGAGGCTACTGACCACAGACATTGACTACTGTATATAGTTAACCAAACTACTGCAGCAAGTACTGCTAAACAGCACCAGTTCGAAGAAGAATAATAGAGAGAATAGTAAAAATGTGTTGCATAAGGACTGTGTGGGAGTAAGAACCCATGAGATGTCCCAGATTTCTTTCACTTTTCTTTACACCAACACTTGGATATAGGAGCATGGTAAGGTTATTGTCGTGTTTAATAGATGGAGGTAGTGTAAATGAATCATGACAATACAGTGTAGTACATTTTGTGACAGAGAAATGTGCAGAGAGCTGTCGGAAGCCCAGAGGAAGCAGTCACCAATCTGGTTTAAGCCTCAGTAAGGACAGGCTGAATCACTAAGTGACATTTAAATTGAGGCTTTTAAGAATCAGCAGACGTTTCAAAAAAGAAGTTCAGACATTTCAAGAAGAGGGAACATAGGCGCAAAAGCATAGAGTACAGGTAATTGTATAATAGCAAGTTTAGTGTGAATAGAATTGTAAGAGATCAGGCCAGAAAGTCCTGTAGGGAGTAATAAGACACATTTGATGCTTTCTGAAACGTTTCAGTCATGTTGTACACATTCTAATTAAGATATGCACGTTGACAGTGCCAGTGCTTTATTTTGTTTCTGTTTTATCTTGCTTTTCTTTTTTAATGAAAAGTTGTTTATTAAATTGATGATACTTCTAACCACCAATTCACGCTTAGAATGAAGGTATTAGGGTATTTGATTTCAAAGAAGACAAAAACTTTGTTGGTTTTCTTGAAACTTCATTAAAGCAAATTTCCAGTGTGGCCTAATTTTAGAATTTTTTAGAACTGATTTTAGAATTTTTCTAGAAAGAAGCCATAATCATTAAGTCATTGCCTGAGGCATTTAAAAAATAAATTTGCATATACATGTCTAGTGGATGTGGTGAAATATAACAACAACAGCAAAAACCACAACAGAAACAGCCAAGAGGTCTACAAAGCCTCGCTCTTCATTTGTCCAAATCAAACCATAATCTTCTCTTTAGCCCCCTCTTCTCGAGGAACATTTTGTGGCATTTTGGCTTGTGGATTATAGTGCATTCAGACTTCCTGGATTTTAATCTTTGCTCTGTAATCTAGTAGCTGTGTGGTCTTGAGCAACTTAACCTAACCTCTCTTATCTTCATTTCTTCCTCTTTTTACTCATGATTTTGTTTTATAATTAAATGAGATGAAACATGCAGTTAACATGGTAACTGGCACATAGAATGTACTCAATATGTAACAGTTATTATTTTCGAGATTTGTGGCAGGCCACCATGCTCTTAAACTCATGTGGCTAAAGGGATTTGGCAGCTATGGTTAAGGTTATGTCTTGCAATGAGGGAGAGTGTCCTGGATTATCCACGTGTGGCGACTCTAATCGCATGAGTCCTTAAAAGCGAAGACTCTTTTCAGACTTCAGTCAGAAATGTGACTATGGCAGAAGGGTCAGAGTCAGGGGCGGGTTAAACCAGTAAACAAGGTACCCACAGGCTTTCTCGCGGGCTTAATTGTGTTTACTTACTAATCTGTGGTGCACAATTTCACATGGGTTTCTGGTGAAAAACAAATGAAACTGTGCACTACAAATCAGTAAATAAATACAAGTAAGCCTGTGTGTACCTTGCTTATCTGATAATCCATTCCTGGTCAGAGAGATACAATGTTGCTATCTTTGACAATGGAGGAAGGGGCCATGACACAAAGAATGTGGGGGGTTTCAGAGCTGGAAAAGGCAAGGTGACAGATTCTTTGACTTTAGCCTGGTGAGGCCTGTGTTGAAGTCTGACCTAAAGAATGTAGGATACTAAATTTGTTATTGCAAGCCAATACGTTTGGGGTACTACACTATTATTAGCTAGCACTGTTGAATTGTTCCCAAACTGTCTTTCAGAAGGTTCCTCAGTTTTCATCCTAGGCTGCATTTGGTTCTGTTTTCTAATTATTAAGTGGAACCAATAATTTCTGGAGCAAGTCTGCTGTTTCTGGGGGGAGGTTAAAGGAGAAGTCTGTTAAGGAGATGCAGGGAGATCCAGTTTTATTTATTCCCAAATTCCTCACTTTAATCTTAACAACCGAGTTGCTTTTTTTGATAGTCGGTTTATGTTGTAAAAGTTAAGGGTGCTATTTCTTTTGAAACATTTTCTTAGTTTTCTTTTACTCAGTGGAAACACACACACACAATCATGCAGAAATAAGTACCTAGTCATCCTTTACCCAAAATTGTGTATCAAATAATAATGTAGTACATTTCTCATCTGCCTCTTTTTAAAAAATTTCTGAACCTAATAGCATGAAGGAAGTTGTCAGACAATAATTCTGAAAGCACTACTGAAAATTCATTTGTAGACATAAGTGGTTGTTGGGAAATTACTGCTGTCATAGATCTGCAGAATAGAGGGTTGAGAATGGCTTTTTAATTTGGGAAGGCTGCATGCAAGCAAGACCCTATCTGAGTCACAAATTAGTGACCTATGGACCACAGTTGGCTCTTGGTGGCAATTTATTTGGCATTTGGGTATTTTAATGATTCAACATTTAAATAATCAAAAAATTTAATTATAAAAATCTGGACTTGCAGCCAGATTTCCAGACTGTTCTCTGCAGTGCTGAACGACAACTTTCAGCTACAGCTGAACAGTAGCTGTCATCTTCAAAGGGCGAGGTTTCTCCAGCTTACTGCAGTCCTCCTCTCCCAAACCGCTGAAACTCGGCAGTTCCAGTAAGAAGACTGATGTTCAAATACAAGAACTCTTACGCTCAGTCAGTTCATTCATTTACTTTATCTGCCTGACCCATAAATTGGAGTATTTTTTGTTTGTAACCCATGATTTATGGTATTAAAGTAATTATAAATATGGCCATCTTAAGCTCTGGAGATTTTAATATAGAAATAATGTCAAAGGTTTGGCTTTTTTATGACTCATGTGCCTACTAAATTAATCAGTCACATTGAAATAACCTCCAGAAGAACCAGCAGACACTTTAATATACTTTTTAATGCACATGGATTGACTTTCCCTGTGAAATTAAATTATAAGAAGTCTAAATAGTAAAGTCACAAGTAGAATGAATATACGTATATAGTATAGTATCAGTTAGTTGGCAAGTTTCAAAAACTCCTAAAATTTAATTCCTTACAAAGTTTATCGTATAACACATTGTTTAGACTAAAGAACACATAAAATTGTTGATAAAGGCAAAGGATCCATGGAGGTGAAACTACTGAATACTGAATGTTGTTTTTCTTTATAATGGCCATTTTATTTGATACATGTAATATCTTTTAAAAAAGGTAAGCATTAATGATTTGGAAAGAGGTGTCAGGATATTACATAGAAATTACTTGTAACAATCCAAGGGAATAATAGAACATCTAGATTCAGTTTTCAGGATCTGACCACAAGTGAGTTAATCAGTGAAAGAGGATCTCTTACTGTTTGCAAGTTACCTGCAAAAGGAGATGGGGAAACAGGGAAAATATGATTTGTATGTATGTAGACAAGGCTCTTGGTTGTAAGTCATTGAAAGACTCTGGCTGCCTTAAATTTAAAGAGATTTCCTGGAAAGAATCTACCCCTGGCTCAAAGAATCCATGTAAAGCTTGAGGAACAGTCTGGGAAATGTGCAGAGACCAAGGCATTTCTAAAGCCTCCGAAGTAGTAACAGTTTGCTCAGGATGGGCCTATCATAGAATGTTGTCACCACTGCTGCTGAGTGACACCGCAAGATGCTACATGGGAGCATCAAAATGAATGAAATGAACTCTAACTATCCCAATGCCTTCTAGTCATTCACTTCACATTCAGGATTCCTGGGCAGAAGCATGTAATTGTCTTGATTTATGTCACATGGCCATGTACTTGCCAAGTGGGAGGTGGTTGGAGGGGGAGAAAGTATCTTACTTTCTTTTAACTTTCGTAGTGTCCTCCTGCCTGGGCTCACACAATGGATGATGTTTCTAAAATAGTTGGTTCAGATGCTGGACAAAACACCGGTTGCCTACTCGTAGCGACCCTATAGGACAGAGTAGAACGGCCCCATACAGTTTCCAAGGAGTGCCTGGTGGATTCGAACTGCCAACCTTTTGGTTCACAGCCATAGCTCTTAACCACTGCACCACTGTGGTTTTCAGATGCTGGATAAGCCAAAAAAAAAAAAAAAAGGAAATATAATCTACATTGCCCTTCCTCCTTAATCTGCTTAGTTTTGTGGGGTTCTTTAGTAAACTTATATATACTTAGAAGACTGCTGAATAAAGCATTATAATAATACAAAGTGGTGTTATGGATTGAAATGTGTCCTCCAAAAATATGTGTTGTAAATCCTATCCTCTATACTTGTGGAGAAAGGAGCCCTGATGGCACCGTAGTTAAATACTTAGCTGCTAACCTAAAGGTCAGCAGTTTGGACCCACCAGCCACTCCATGGGAGAAAGATGTGGCAGTCTGCTTCCTTAAAGATTACAGCCTTGGAAACCCTATGGGGCAGTTCTACTCTGTCCTATAGGGCCACTATGAGTCAGAATTAACTCAATGGCAACAGGTTTGGATTTTTTATACTTTGGGATGTAATCCCTTTTAGAAATAGGGTTTTCTTTGCTATGTTAATGAGGCCATATCAGTGTAGGGTGTGTTTTAAGCCAGTCACCTTTGAGATATAAACAGAGCAGATTAGACACAGAATTAAGGAAGCACAGATGGAGGAAGATAGATGCCATCAGAAGCTGAAAAGAGACAAGGTCCTTCCCCTAGACGCAAGTGAGAGAGAAAGCCTTCCCCTAGAACTAGTGCCCTGAATTCCGACTGCTGGCCTCCAAACTGTGAGAAAATAAATTTCTGTTTGTTAAAGCTACCCACTTGTGGTATTTCTGTTATAGCAGCACTAAGAAACTAAGACAGGTGGTATTGTTACTGTCACTGTCCTAGTTCAGACTTTCACTGTTTTTACCTGGACTTTTTAGATATTCTGCTGACTGTCTCGCTCTCTGTCATGTTTTGCCTCTTCACTATGCCCTTAACTTTGTCCCCAGCTTTATCTTCCTTTTAAGTATAGTTATTTTCCTCTCCAGAAACGTCAGTGACTTCTCATTGCCCGAAGAATAACACTCATACAGCCTAGCACCCCAGCTTGACGTCCAACTATATCCTTCTATAAACCACAGGCTTCTGCTCTACAAAACTATTATAGTAGAATGAGGCTAGGTGCCACACAATAATGCAAATGCTGATGTAGCTGTCTCTAGCTTCCATTCTCAAACAGGAGTGAGCTATAGATTTTTTTTTTTTTTTTTTTTTTTTTTTTTTTTTTTAGAGGTGGGTGAGGGAGAAGGAGGGGAGACGAAGAGAGGTAAGAAGTGACTGACTCATGATCATTTAAGACAATTAGCAGTTCAAACGAAAGCATATTTAACTTTGCAAGATTTCAGCAGAGGGCACACCCAAAGAATAAAACATGGTGAATTTAATAAATATTACTTGAAACAAACAGTTGATATTCTTTCTATATTGGAGTGAGAACAAACAAGTGTTTGGCTAAAGCATTCACGTGATCAGTGCATTTTTGTGTTTTTGGAAGTAGTTCTATCAAAAGAGTTTAAGAATAGACTTTAGAGCCAGCAAGCATCTATAGGGACTGTGTAGCTATCTTGTGAATGCTGACCATGTGCTAGATATTTAACTAACATAGTAACCCATGCAGCAAAAATTATCCCCATTGCATAAATGAGAAAGCTGAGTATCAGAGAGGTTAAGTAACTCGCTCAAGTTCACAGGTACTATAAGTAGAGGAACTGTAATTCAAATAAGGAGAACAGAGAGCACTTGGATGCTCTCTTCTTTCATCACTTCGTTGTTGTTGGCTGCCGTCAGGTTGGCACTGCACCCACGGAGACCCCATGCACAACAGATCTAAGTGCTGCCCAATACTGAGCATGATGGCTTGTGGATCGGACCATTGTGATCCATAGAGGTTTCATGGCTGGTTTTCAGAAGTAGATCACCAGGCCTTTCTTCCTAGGCCATTTTAGTCTGAAAGAGCCACTGAAACCTGTTCTGTATGATATTGTTATTGGGTACCATTGAGTCAATTCTGACTCATAGTGACCCCATGTGACAGTAGAACTGCCCCATAGGGTTTTCTTGGCTATAATTTATGGAAGCATATCGCTGGGTCTTTCTCCCATGGAGCTGCTGAGTGAGTTTGAACACCAACCTTTCAGTTAACAGCTGAGTGCTTAACCATTGTGCTACTAGTGCTCCTTTCATTCAGCATGATAGCAACATCCAAACCACCACTGATAGAAGGGTGGTGGCTGTGTGTGAGGTACATTTGCCGGAACTGGAACTCAGGTCTCCTGCATCCATCGTTTTAGAAGGAGGATAACCATCCTTAGAACTAAGTATGTGAACCAAAGATGAGTTGTAAACTTCAGCTGGCTCCAAATCTCACCATCCTTACATTCATGCCCATTAAGTTATATGTCAGTGCTAGTCCTAGATGGAATTGTCAAGGAATTCCTGCTATCCTCCTTGGCATTTCCCTCCATACTTTTGGTTTCTAGTTGCTTCACATTCCCTCTAGATACTTAGAATGGGTGTGTGCTGTTGCACCTTGGTATGTCCTCTTCATGAGAACTCATAAAACCAGGCATTCATTATACGACTAATTACTGAGCACATAAGGCATTCTGCTAATTTGGTGGTGTTGTGTACTGTTGAGTCGATTCTGACTCATAGCAGCCAGCATGTAATGTAGTAGAACTGCTCCATAGGGTTTTCTTGGCTGTAATCTTTATGGAAGCAAATCAACAGGTCTTTCTCCCATGGAGTGGGTGGGTGGGTTTAAACCAACAGCCTTTCAGTTAGCAGAGGCACGCTTAACTTTCGAGCCATCAGGATTCTACGAATAATGAGAGCTAACATTTGTTTGTGTTTAAGATGTGCTGGAGACAATACTAAACCTTTTATATTCATTTTCTCCTTTAATTACATTAACTGCATTTCCAGTCAGTACTATTATAACCATTTTACATAAGAAGAAACTGAAGCTAAACAAGTTTAAGTTAACTTCCCAAATTTTTAAGCTTGTATATGGTAGAGCCACTCAGGGAATTAAGTGGCCTGGCAGTAATTTGATTTAGTAATCAAAAATAGCTACATGGACCAAGAGTGATTTTAAGCTGCATTCGAGTTTTTCCCTGACCTTTCCTTGACTTGCAGCTCTGGTGGCACAGTGGTTAAGAGCTTGGCTGCTAAACAAAAGGTCAGCAGTTCAAATGCATCAGCTGCTCTTTGGAAATCCTATGGGGCAGTGCTACTCTGCCCTACTCACTAAGAGTCAGAATTGACTCCATGGCAACAGGATTGGGGTTTGATTTTCCTTGACTTGAAGGCTTCACAGTCACTAGATAGGATAGTATTGTTCATAACCATCATTCTGGAGCTAGATCACCTGGGTTACAGTTGTGGCTCTGCAGGTTATTAACTGTATGATTTGGGGCAAGTTACCTAACTCTTGATGCCTCGGTTTCCTCTTCTATAAATGGAAATAATAATATCTACCTCACACTTAGACCAAGAGACAGTCATTTGAACAGAACAAGGATATACCGCGTGGTTTAAAATAAGGAAAGGTGTGTGTCAGGGTTATATCCTTTCACCATACTTATTCAGTTGGTATGCTGAGCAAATAATCCAAGAAGCTGGACTATATGAAGAGGAATTTGGCATTAGGAATGGAGGAAGACTCATTAACAACCTGTGATATGCAGATGACCTAACCTTCCTGCTAAAAGTGAAGAGGGCTTAAAGCACTTGCTGATGAAGATAAAAGATTACAGCCTACAGTATGGGTTATACCTCAACATAAAGAAAACCAAGATCCTCACAACTTGACCAATAAGCAACATCCTGATAACAGAGAAAAGATTGAAGTTGTCAAGGATTTCATTTTACTTGGATCCACAATCAGCATTCATGAAGCAGTAGTCAAGAAATCAAATGACATATTGCACTGGGCAAATCTGCTGCAAAAGACCTCTCTAAGGTATTGAAAGCAAAGATATCACTTTAAGGACTAAGGTAAGGTGCACCTGACCCAAGCCATGGTGTTTTCAATTGCTTCATATGCATGTGAAAGCTGGGCAATAAATAAAGAAGACAGAAGTAGAATTGATGCCTTTGAATTATGGTGTTGGCAAAGAATATTGAATATGCCATGGACTGCTAGAAGAATGAACAAGTCTGTCTTGGAAGAAATAAACAGCCAGAGTGCTCCTTGGAAGTGAGGATAATGAGACTCTGTCTCACCTACTTTGGATGTGTTGTCAGGAGGGATCAGTCCCTGGAGAAGGTCATCATGCTTGGTAAGGTAGAGTGTTAGTGAAAAAGAGGAAGACCCTCAACGTGATGGACTGACACAGTGGCTGCAACAGTGGGCTCTACATAGCAACGATTGTGAGGATGGTACAGGATCAGTCAGTGTTTTGTTCTGTTATATATATAAGAGGTTTACAACAGTGCCTGGCACATTTAAGTGCTATGTAAGAGGTGTTTCTTTGTGTTTTTTAATTTTTTATTGACAGCTAATTGGCAGGCATGTTCTTGATGCTCTGGATGATACAAATATAAATAAGTATAGGTCTCATTCATATTTGTATCATGCAGAGCATCAAGCACATGTCTGCCAAATAGCTGTTAATAAAACAAAGAAACAAACAAAAAACCACCACTTACATAGCGCTTACATGTACCAGGCACTGTTGTAAACTTCTTACGTATGTGTTAACTCATCTAATCCTCACATCAAGTGTGAAGTTGTTCGTTGTTGTTCATAGCAACCCTGTACTCTCGGAGGAGCCCTGGTGGCACAGTGGTTAAGAGCTACAGCTGCTAACCAAAGGTCGGCAGTTTGAATCCACCAGCTGCTCCTTGGAAACCCTATCTGGGCAGCTGTACTCTGTCCTATAGAGTCGCTATGAGTTGGAATCAACTTGACGGCAAGGGGTCGAGTATACTCTTGGGGACAATATCATCTATGAAGGGAGATAGAAATATATTCCAATAAAATTAATAAAAGGCAAAATGAATTGATTGCTAAACAAAATGACAAGTAATGTCTGATGATCATTTACTTACGTAAAATACAAGAATGGGTACAAACTAAGGGTAAAAAAGACTGATATATTGGAAAAACATTGGCTGGGAGTTAGGAAGCCAGAGGTGTGTAAAGAGATCTATCACCGACTAGCTGGGAAACTCAACCAGTTACTAAATCTCACAGAGACTCTTCCTTGGTAAAATGGAGAAATTATAGCCACCTTACTACAAAGCTATTGTAAGGATTAAAAGGATAGGGTGTTTGAAGTGCCTACGAGAATGGCCATCAAATATTACTTTCCCTTCTTACTAAATTGTCACATGCTTTTGGGCAAATCACTCAGACTTTCTTCATTTCAGATTCCTAAACTATGAAATAACGTATGTTAGTTAGCTAATATAAA
The DNA here is from genome assembly GCF_000243295.1 of Trichechus manatus latirostris. NCBI lineage: Eukaryota > Metazoa > Chordata > Mammalia > Sirenia > Trichechidae > Trichechus > Trichechus manatus. The sequence goes on from NW_004444059.1 coordinate 4,073,776, forward strand.
ATTGTATTTTATTATGTAGCTGTTGTCGAGTGACAACACGCACTCTGTTTAAAATGAAATTAATGAGATTTATTGAGCAGCTTGAGCCGGCGACATGTTGGATCTCACAAAGTGAAAACCAATGCTCTGAAAAGCTACAGTTATACGGGCATAGTTACAGGATTGAATCAGGAGCTTAGCTTAGACAATATTCTCATTGGTAGGTGAGGAATCAGTAAAGTAGGAGGCAGGATATCTTGAAGTGGGGCTTTGGTTGGGATTGGTCAACAGAGTATATGTGGGTTAAGGGGATTGAGTACACTCATATAATTGTGGAAGTAAGGTGCTTGCAAGGAGATAGTTAGATGATCGCAAGATGATTGATAGGAGGCCAGGGTTGGCTGATTCCACTCATCCAGAGGACCAAGGCCATATGCATATAAATGGGAGAAAGTTACTTTTAATATTCTCAGAAATTGAGAAACAAAAGGCACAAAAACGGAGTCGTGCCTACACCTAAACCAGCCACCTTAGGCATGCCAGGCATCTCAGTTTTGGAACCCTTGCACACAACTATAAGAGATCATTGTACCCAAGGAGCAAGTTGGAATTCAGAATAAAAAACATTTCTTTCCCAACTTTACCCATTTTTGCCCTAGCCACCACCCGTTTGCTCAAACCTTGGTCACTGATGCTACCCTAGAGTCCTCCCTCACCCCCGGCACCCAATTCATCTGCGTGTCCTTTGTTACAGTTTTCAAAATAAGAGCTCAAATCCAGACCCTTGTCTCTGTCTCCATTCCCATTATACACTTCTCAGCTGTGATACTGTTATTACTCATTGGTTTCCCACTTTTGCTCTTGCTATCTGCAATATATTCTACACACAGCAGCCAGAGAAATAATTTAAAAGCCCAAATTTGCCCATGTTATGCTCTTGCTAATTATCATTAAGTATTTCCCCATTACCAAAACCCATGATGTGGCCTCTCCCTGTCTCTCCTACCTTGTCTCATTCCACTCTGTGTCTCTCCTTTCATGCTTTTTGTCATTGGCCTCCTCTTATTTCTTGGAGGAAACCCTAAACCCCTTCCTTCTTCAAGACTTTCCTATATTCTGTCCCTTTTACTTGGAACACATTTTCTCTCTCTTCTTTTGTGTAATTGGCTCCTTTGCATACTTTAGATTTCAACTTTTCCAGAGAGTTCTTTTTTGCTTACTTTATCTAAATAGCCTCTTCCCCACACACTGTGGTTCTCAATCATTTCACCTGTAAACTCCACAGTGGCAGGGCTAACGTCTACCGTTTCTGCTTTGTTCACCACTGGATACCCAGAATGGTTCCTGGGACGTAGTAGGTGCTTGATGAGTGACTATCAATAGACATTTGGGTCCACTAATTGATGCAAGAAATATTTGCTGAGTAGCTACTATGTACCAAAAGCATCAAAGCACATCACAAGGAATTTTAACAGAATCAAAAATGTATTAGAGTGTCGAGTATTGTGTATGTGTATTCTTGGTAAAATGGAGAAATTATACCCACCTTGACTGGTATAGAATATCTGTGTGGTTTATTAGTTTCTTCGAATGATTGACAGTCGAATAGTTTTTCACCAGAAAGCTGAGCCTGCGTTAAGTGAAGATGTTTTTCTTCTTTGTCACAACCAGTTGCCTGATTCTACTTAAGGAGAAGTTTAGGGTATATCTTTTAAATATTAGTAGATGGTAGCATGGCTCTTTTTCATTTCTTCATTACATTGCTTAGAATTGATCTCATATATTATACAAAATTGAATTCAGTTACATGCCACACAATTGAACTCCTCTCTCTGTAAGTCCAGCTAGACTTTTACTCTTGTTTATTGCTCTTTACTAAACCAAGCCTATTTTGTCTGCATTTTTTTCTTCTACTGAAACAGAATGACCTAAATGTGTTATTCCAAGATAATTTCCACAGAGGAGTAGAATGAGGTTGTTAATCTCCCTGTGCTGACTCTTGTGCTCATGCAATATCAGTAACTTAATACTCTTTTATAAAAGTAGTAAATGTAAGTTTGAGGTACTTTCAACCCAACTGTTCTACCAACATTACTGTTTTCTGGTTTGTCTTATCCTATCAAACATCTCTGTGATTAGGTTAGGTTTCCCTTGGTGAACTGATTGGTACTGTTCCAAGTAGAAACTCTTACCCATGTTTCTAATGCATTTCAAGGTCTTCTAAGTATTTTTAAAAGTACAGACAAGCTTTTTTTTTTTTTTAATTTTTCTGAGTCTTTGTGATCTTATGCACTTAATAGAACCATTCCAGAAAAATCAATTTGGATAATATTTATTAATGCGGGGGTGGGGGGGAGTCACTGTCGAGTCGATTTACACTCACAGTGATTCCAGGTTTGCAGAGTAGAGCTGCACTTCATAGGGTTTTCAAGGCTGTGACTTTTCAGAAGCAGATCACCAGACCTTTCTTCCAAGGTGCCTGGGTGAGTTCCAACTGCCAACCTTTCAGTTAGTTGTCAAATGTTTAACCAGTTGAACCACTCAGGGAGTCAATAAAAGTGCTACTGAAATTCAAGGGAAAACAAACACATTTTTAGAACACTCTACATTGTTTGATTTAATATACCTTATTTACATGAAAATTTAGCTCACTGCTTTTATATTGCTACATGTTTTCTTTTTTGTAAGCATGTTTTTTTTCTGATACAGATGTAATAGATGCACTGAGTATAATAAATACAAGCACACACACACACACACACACACACACACACACACACACACCGAAAAAGAAAATCAAAATTCGCCAATATCCAGTCTCCTAGATATACTGATGTTAATGTTAGAAATAACCTTTTATTCTTTTATCTATTTGTATGCAATGCCACGTATTTTAAAACTAAATTAGAATCATACTATCACAGTTTTTTAATCTTTTAAAATTATGAATTGAACATGAATATTTTCTCATATCAATAATTTTTTTGCAGCATTATTTCTAATAATGGTATAGCATTCTATAAAATGGATAAACTGTAATTTATTTAGCGAGTCATCTGGTGTTGAAATTCTCAGCTCTTTCCAAAATTTCACTCTTATAGATAATGTGTGGTGCAGGAATACTTGTATACTTTGCTGATAATTTCCTTAGAAATCATTTCTAGAAGAAAATTTATTGTGCCCAGATTCTACATGTTTTAAAACTTTAGATACATATTCTCAAATTGCCCTCTGAAAGTTTGTACCAATTTACACCCACCACGTACACCAGCAGAGTATGAGAAAGCTGGTTCTCTGAACTCTTGCTTGTAGTGGTACTGTTTTCCATTTTTATTTGTCAATTTTATAAGTTAAAAAATATATAGATAAATATAAATATATATGTGTGTGTGTGTATCATGATGCTTTCATTGTATTTTACTACTACTGAATATGAACATCGGTGTTTTCATGTATGTGTTAACCTTCCCCCCCCCCTTCTGCTGTGAATTGCTTGTTCGTGTCCTTTGACCCTTTTATGTAGTCGGGCTATTGATGTTTTTCTTATTGATTTCTAATGAATTATGTGTGTTTTCAAAGACTTTTTCAGGTTGGATAGAATAAGTATCAGGTTAAGCATCATCTAGGAACCCTTGCCTACTGTCCTGGAACAGCCTGTTCTCCCGCCTGCACCGGTCCCTGGGGACTCATAAGCTAAGTCCTGGGGAAGTGCAATAGTGACTTCAATAATCTTTTCTAGCTTCATAAAAACCTGTGAATTAGGCAAGAAATGCAACATTATCACCATTTTGCAGAGGATACAATTGTAACTCCAGAGATTAAGAAACTTGCACAGGCCTAGGGTCTTTGAAATACCAGGGCCCTGACTAGGTTTTCAGGCATCGAATCCTGGGATCTTCCTGCTATAGCACCTTGCTTATGGTTAGGACTTCCTTTTTATTTTCCTGTTCATTGTAATTTACTTTTCCTTACTATTTAAATTTTTTTATAGTACATCTGCACTAACAGGGGCATTCTCCCCCCACCCCCGTTTTATTCCTTATTTAATAAGAGGACCACGACTGTTGTCACGAGAGTCTGTTTTGTCAAAGTTGTTGCAGAGAGCTGCTTGGTGACTAAATAAACCTGACAGCACAATCACATTAGCAGTTGCTTCATTAAAGGCCTCAACTATGTCCCTCTCGCTACACTAAAATTGGGTGACTAGGATACTTTGAACAGCAATTTTTAATTAAAACTTTTTTCATTAAATTTTAATTAGTGCCTACAATCTCATAAATTATTATTTATAAAATCTTGTCAGCCACTAGTTGCTATTATATGAAACAATTTACACTTAGTGTATATTATTTTAGCTTAGTGAAATGGGCTTTCATTTTGTTTTGTTTTGTTTAATTTTATTGTTGTAGTTTAAGTGAAAGTTTACAATTCAAATTAGTCTCTCGTATAAAAATTTATACATACATTGTTATGTGACCCTAATTGCTCTCCCTGTACTGTGACAGCGCACTCCTCCTTGCCACCCTTGATTTCCTGTGTCCATTCAACCTGCTCCTGACCCTGTCTGCCTTCTCATCTCACCTCCGGACAGAAGCTGCCCATTTAGTCTCATGTATCTACTTGAGCTAAGAAGCACATGCTTCACGAATATCATTTTATGTCTAACGGGCATTCTCATCAATATTTTTCAGGTTGCCGTTCAAGTTGTCAAGTGAAATTGGACTTTATGTCAGACACTGGACATTAGTAGATATGTTGCAAAAAGTGAATCATCTTATTATCCTTCATGTTTTCCAAATCCATTTTTAAATCATGGGCTACATTGGATTGAATTTTATAATTTATTTTATCCTTTACTCCTAGAAATAAAACATTTTAATAAGTAGGCCGAAAAAAAGAAATACGATCTAGCTGACCAGGAATTGCATTGTTCCTGGTTCATGCTTTAGATGTGTATTATGTACTTGCACATTTTCTCCTTAACAAATGTCACTGATTTATTTTTCATATGAGAAGATGATAGTATTAAAGCCACCATTTTTCAGATATGTGTTTAGTTTTGTTTTTGTACTAGTGCTGATGGTTCTGTATGGACCTAGTCATCTGCTCCTTCTTGGTCTAGGTCCAAGAGAATGTAGCCGTGAGAGCTCTGGATAGAATCTGGTAGCTGCCGAGTGATATTTTCCCGCCGTATAAAGTCAACATAGTTCTGTCCAACCCTGTTGTTTTTATTGTTGTTGTCGCGTGTCATCGGGTCAATTCTGACTCATAGCAATCCTATAGGACAGCGGAGAACTGCCTCACAGGGTTTCCTAGGCTGTAATCCTTACGAGAGCAGATCACCAGATCTTTTCACGTGCGGAGCCACTGGTGGGTTCAGACTGTCAACCTTTGGGTTAGCAGCAGAGTGCTTAATCATTGCGCCACCAGGCCTCCTTCATCCAACCCTGCTGTGCTTAATTGATTCAATTCTGAAGTTTTAACATGCTCAATTACATGTTGTCAACCACCAGCCATATTGGATTACAAATACATTTGATGACTGAAAGAAGTATTTAGAACCTAATGTATTCCTGAGAAGACATTCACTTTGTTTATGTTTTATTGTAGAGTTGCTGCTTTACAATATATTGTACTAAATTCACCCACCTCAGTCCTTAGATATTTCTGTATGAATAGTATGTTAACCATATTATAATAGACAAAATATAATTGGGAAGATCATTCAGTCAAATAATGCTTGTTGCTATGCAGCCACATTCCCAAAATAGCCACTGAAGCACTGCAGTGTCAGCATAAGATATCTAAACAACGGAGAACATAAAAACCAATCATATGTGTACTGCTTTTATATTTTTTGAGTTTTTAATGTGGTTTTTTATCAAAGTTAGACAAAAATTAAGTGCTCAGTTTAAACCTTTTTGCAGCGTAGGGAGGCAGAATAGTTAATTATTGTGAAGACGGACAGATCAGTGCTCACATCCCAGGTCTGTTAATTGCTGAGTGATAATGGGCAAAATATTTACCCCATCAGCCTTAGTTTTATCATCATTATTACTGTTGGGATAATAACATTGACCATACGGGGTTGTAAAGACTAAGAGATTCAGGGTAAGGTATTTCATATACTTCCTTATTATACATACTCCCGATGTATAATGTGTCCAATAAATTAAAATTATGGTTATCATGATGATGCTAGTTTGAGAGGCCTTAACAATTTTTTAACCCTTTGATATTTATGTTACAATAAAAAATATTTGTTGAACACTAGCCTTGGGTAATAAACTATACAAACAAGTTCTTCCCCTCAAATAATTTACAGTTGTATTTGGGTAATAGATGTACACAAAAGAAATGATAACTACTTCCAGGCATATGCAGATATCCTGAGTTGGAATAAAAGGTTGGTGTGTTTGAGGGACTGAAAAGAGGCCTTGGATTTGTAGCATAGTGAGAAAGGGGGGAAGTGGCTTGAGGTGAGAATCAAAGAGTGGGACAAGGCCAAATCGTACAGAATCTTTCAAGCCATGCAAGGCGTTTGGATTTTTGACTAGGTTTCATGGTAAGCCATTGGAGTGTCATAAGTAAAGAGGTAATATGATATGAATTGTGTTTTAAAGACATTCCTATCAGGACTGTGTAGAGGATGGTTTGGTTGGAGGTAAGAGTGGAATTGTGGGGATCAGTTAGGTGAGTCCTCGAGGAAATAGATGGTGGTGACCCAGACCAGGGTAATAGTCCTGGAAATGGAGAAAATTGGATAGATTCAGAACACTTTTAGGGAGGAAGACTTATGATTTGTGGGTTGTACAGAATAAGGGCAAGGGAGGAGTCCAGGATGACTCATAGTTCTAGATTGAGCAGCTGGATAGATAGTGATAGTCAATAAAGAGTAAAATGTCAAGATTAGCAAAGAAAGGGACTGGATTCCAAGAAAGATTTTGCAATCGAGGAACTCAAGGTGTAATTAGGCAATAGCAAGTAACTCAGTTCAGTTGGCAATGATGATTTATGTGTGTGGGGGGTAAGATAAGGCTGGTGAGGTGGTTAGTTTTACTTGGTTCATGAATGTCAATCACATACATGTGGGTGGGTGCGGTTATTCCATTTACTTCATTATTTACCAACAAATCTGCTCTCTGTAGACTCCATCTTCTACTTTCCTCTCTAGGCAGGCCTGGTCCTCATGGGGGATGATAAGGACAGGGAAAAGTCAAAGAACAAGCTATCTAGACCTGTGCTATCCAGTAGGGTAGGCACTGGCCATGTGGCTATAAAGCAGTTGAAACTTGGCTGGTCTGAACTGAGATGTGCTTTAAGCATAAAATATACACCAGATTTTGAAGGCTTAATATGAAGAAAAAAAGTAAAATATCTCATTAATAGTTTTTGTATTGATTATATGTTGAAATAATAAAATTTTTTGATATATTAGGTTAAATAAACTATATTACTAAAATTAATTTCTTTAAATTTTTGATGGGGCTACTAGAAAAATTAAACTTATGTGTGTGATTCACATTATATTTCTGTTGAACAGCGTGTTGATCTAGTCTACTCCTAACTCAAGCCAGTTTAGCTGGGCCACCTGGAGAATGAACTTCCATCTTGCCATCCATAGTCCTTGAAGGCAATGATCTTGATCAGTAGAGCAAGTGAGGCAGCGCAGATGAGTGGTTACAGATGTATTGTCAACAAACACTTGACCAGAGTCCTTTGGTGTAAGGTGGTAGTCAGCTTTACCCAAAGGAGAGCTGTTAATTCTCTATGATTAAAAATTTGGAATATCTTCAAAACATTCCATAGCTCTGCTGATTTGTCATTTTTCTCTCACTCTCTGTACAGGGTTTTGATCTTTCTCCTTCAGGTTTGTTTGATAGATTTTGCCTTGTGAATTTTCCCTATTCAATTCTTATCACTCAAAATTATATGTTGTGCATTTCAGTAACATCAGCCAGGTCTTGTACAAATGCTAATGTACTGAGGACTTTTATATAACATACATCTCACTTAAAAGTCTCATCTTTAAGAGGTTATCTTAGGATCACCTAATTTAATATTGGTCTCTGTTATTCCCTCACAAAACATCCAAAACTTTTTTCCTCCATAACAGCTGTTTCCTTTATAACTTACTATGACTTATATAGCCACTTGTTTAATTTCTGTTTCCCTCGTTATATTGTGAGCCCCACAAGTGCAAACAACATGCCTATTTTTTCACCATTGTATAACCAGCGCCAAGCACTGTGTGTGGTATACAGTAGGTGGTCAACAAATAGTTGTTGGATAGACAGAAGGGTTAAAAGATGAATGACAGGGATATAAATACTTCCTCCGTCTTGTAATAATCAGCCGTTTTATAAAGTGCTTTATATTTTTCTGAGTAATTTCACACAGATTTTCTTATTGAAAGTTGTATAATGGAAGAAGGAACTGGATTAGTGTCAGTTATATATAGGAAATGTGGTCAAGTAAAAGCTATATTTTAAGACAGAGCTTTTCAGCTGGCAACCTTTTATTATGTCAGAATATATTCTCCCTTAGGAGATTCTACAGAGTGCATTATCAGTGTTGTTTATGAAAGAAAGACTTTGAGAAAGTCAAAGCAAAAGACTCTCCCCGCCCCCATTAGAGACTGACAAGTAAATGCACATCTGTATATTTTAAGTGAAAGTGTTTTATATGTGCATTACCTTTTGTGATTTCTCTCTTCCCCTACTTGCCACACTACTCTGAACCATACTGGCTGAGTTTCTGTGGACTTGACATTTACTAGAATGTGGAAAAACCCACTGTAGCCACCATCCATTTTAATCACAGACTCAGGTCTTGTAAACTGGCTTCTTTTTCTCCACTTCTGAATTCGCTTGCATGGAAATCATCAGTCACTTCCTAAATGCCTACTGTAAATCCCTTTTGTCATGTCTCTGTTGCATTTTATAATGTTGCCCTTGCCTCTTTATCAAAGCTCTCTTCCTCTTGGCTTCGGTTAACCAAGCCATTCTGGCTTTTCTTTTGCCTATCTGCACGTTTTTTGTTTTTTTGCATTTGACTTCTTTATTTCATATTTTTTCTTCCTGCTTTTCTATTTTCTTTTCCTATTTCCTATTCTTTCTATTTTGAATTTTCTGCACACAGTTGTCTCTGGTAGTCCCATCCACTGGTGCAGTCAAGATGACTCTAATGTTCTCCGTGGCAAAAATTGTACAATTAATTGAAGTATAATTGGAGCAAATGGAATTAATGACATGATTCTAAGAATACTGGGATACTTATGTATCTGGTCAGTGTACCCCTTCCTAGATAATAAAAGAATACAACTGAATTCTACTTCTTTGGGTTTTGCTTTTCCAAGCTTTGTGTAGACAGTCCTTTCTTCTCCCTTCAGATACGTTAGTGCCATTGATTAAATGACGGCCAGCATCCCTTCATCACTTTGGTCTTTTGGTTTTTGAAGCGGAGAAGGGGTAACAACATTAAAAAATAATGACAGACACTCCTTTCTTCTCCCTTCAGATATGTTAGTGCCATTGATTAAATGATGGCCAACATCCCTTCATCACTTTGCTCTTTTGGTTTTTGAAGGGGAGAGGAGGTAACGACATTAAAAAATAATGCCTCCAGTGTGTCATGCATAGTTCTAGATGCTTTACTTATGTCATTTAATTTAATCCTCAAAACAGCATTTTAAGTTTGCTAATATTATCCCTATTGCATAAACAAGAAGCACGAGGCATTAGAATTTTCAATAGCTTGCCGAAACCCACACTAATAGATACTGATGCTTAGGTCTGCTTGTTTTGAAAAGCCCATATTTTTTTCAATAAATGTATTTAAAGCTATAAATTTACATCCAATTACTAATTAAGCTGTATTCTACAAGTTTTTATTATATTGTATTTTCTGTATCATTTAGTTCTAATTATTTCATAATTTCCATTTTGATTCCTCCTTAGCTCATGAGTTATTTAGATGTGTTTTTCCCAAAATATGGGAACTTTTACCTTCGCTACTTTGTTAACTAACTTCTACAAAATAACTTGTATAGATATCTGTTCTCGTTCATTATGTTTTGTATTTTATTGGTTTAATTCTCAAGAAAATGAAACGTGTAGCACAACATTGTTTTCATACCTCACCTTCATGTAAGATAGAAAAAAATAAAAGATACAGACCATATTCTCAAAGGACTTAGCCATGTTGGAGAGTTTTTATAACAAATAATAGCAGCCAAGAGAAGTGGTTATATAATAATGCCCAAAAGTTCTGAGGATGAGAATTCAATGGGGATTGTCTCAATCAAAAACATTTTCTTGAAAAGAGGTGGAATGTGAATTCAGTCTTCCATGAAGAATAGAATTGGGGTGAATTAAATGAGGGAAGGGGATTTAAGTCAGAAAAGGCCCATACAAATGCAGCTACCAAGGCATAAGTCCTGGTTCTTGGGTTAGTGACTCGGCTGTTCTTGTTTGCCCTCTGGAGCAAAGGAAAATCAGCCTACTGTTCATTCCACATAACAGCATTCAAAATAACATGCAATAAAGCTACTGAATCTCTGGGGGTATCCTTTTTTAAAATTTTTTATTAACTCTTAATATGGTGCTTAACTCCTTAAAGGATGGTTCCCAGAGTGAATGAAACATACAAGAATCATTAAGTATAAGATTTTGAATATGGGCTAGTGCCTGGTGATAACTAAATCCACAGTGGTCATGTGGCTGGTGTTGATCTGTAGGACAGTTAAAGGGTAACATACTACTTTTCCTAAGGTATAAGATTTCAAATGAAGAATATTGGCTCAATTAGATCTTCCTAACTTATTTTAATATTTAAGAGTTCAGACTTTGAATTCAACAGACCTGACTTTGAATCCTAGCTCCTCCACTTAAAATTATATGATCTAGAATGAGTTTCTTTAATCCCTTCACCCCTCATTTGCCTCATCTACAAAATGGGGATAACAGTACCTATCTTATAGGGTTATTGTGAAAATTGAATCAAAGAACAAAGTGAATCACATGTTAAGTATTTGACACATTGAAAGTGCTCAATAAATAGTGGCTAAATAGAAGCTTGAATGTAATGCCAGCCAAACGATGAGGCATTTCCCTGCTCATATTATTTTTACTTGATTATACAAGTATAAATTATATATCCCCAAAGTGGTTGAATGTTAAATATGCAAAATATGCACGTAAGTATTGCTTTTATATGGATAATGAAATACCTCAGTGTGATTAATGAGGCTGTCAGTAACATAGGACAAAGTAATAGTGCTTTACTATTTATTAGAACATGTAACCAACAGGTCTGTTCCTTTAAAGGGTATTCTTTTTGGCTGAGTCAGTTCTATTTATGCAAATTTTTTAGAAGGACAAAGGCAGCTTAGAAAAGAAATTTCTAGAGTAAAAATGATATTCTAAAACCTCTCATGTACTTATAGCTCTAGGTTAGGAAATAGCAACTGCAGTGTAGTAGGACATTTATGAAAGTGTTGGCAAATAATAAAGCACAATGCAAGCTAGCTCTGGTGGCTGGTGGTTATATATCAGGGCAGATGATTTGCTGATAAATATTTTTAGTCTGCATTTTGAGTCACTTACCATGGTATTCATAAAAATGAATGAGGAAAATAACCTTTTAACCCAGAAATACCAGAGAAAGTTACCAATATGTTATTTCACTGGATGTAAGCAACTTGTCTCTGAAATATGGAGTCTGTCCATGAAAACCTTGTGTTAATATATGTGACTGTGAAGGTAGCATCCTGTACATTTCCAAACAAGCTTACCTCTGACATTTCTGTGATGCTCTTGCCTCTGATTCATTACTGCAGGAGAAACATAACCTTGCATCCTACTCCTTTAACCTGATTTAGACTGGGCCTAAAAATCAATCTTGATTTAGATAATTCTATTGATTAGATAATCCTATCAATAGGAAAAATATTTTCAATAAATTTTTTTTCAGCTTTCCGGAGATTATTTTCAAATGATTTTTTTGGAGATAATATTAAACTCTGTTAACCTGATATTATTGCCTTTATAGTGGACTCTGTGAATATGTTAGAACTGAAATTATACCCTTTCATGCTTCAGTTTGAAAGTAACTATTTAGGTCATTTGTATAGAAATAGTTCTCACTCATAAGTAAAATTACTACAGAAGAATGAAATTATATTATTGGTCCCCTTTTTACCCAAATTTAAGTATGCATAATATCATGTCTCTTGAAATGTAACTACATTTAAATAAAAGCCTGGTATTATAGTTATTCTACACTGAATAGAGAAGCTGTTAGTCCTATCACTCAACTGCGTATTTACTAGTCTCCAGATCTATAGAATTTCAGATTTAGAGTTGAGATGTGTGGATAAAAGGCATACATGGGGGGAAAAAAGCCCTTTCATCTGAGGGATACATTTATCCAATACATGTTCATCGAGAGCCTGCTCTGGGCTAGGCACAGTGCTAGTCACACAATTCCTGCTCTCACTGACTTTACAGTTTAGGGAGGTGGAAGACTAGTAAACAAGCAAGTGGATGAATATCAAATGCTAACTAGGTGCTATGAAAGAAAGTTATAGGGCCCTGTTGAAGAGATGAACATTGGGAACCTATTTAGATTATGTGGTCAGATAAGGCCTCACTGGAATGAAGAGGCTGGAGAAGAACATTGCAGGATGGAGAAAACAGCAGGTCCAAAGATCCCAGATCAAGATGGTGACCAGCAACAGATGGCGGGTCCCAAAGCTGGGAATGTTTTGCAGACTCCACTAGAGTTGGAGATTAGATGAGCAGATTTAATCATCTTGATCTTAGCTTGCATTAGACCATATTTTGACTCGGCTTGTAGCGAAGTGGTTTACCAGCCTCTGCCATATATGGGTGTGTATGCCGCAGTTCTTTAGCAACCACTGGATAACTGCAAATTCTAAGAAATTCAGAGAGGATTTACCATTGCTTTCACTTTCCAAAAGTAATACTAAAATTGTTGTTGTTACTGTTCTGTGCTGTTGAGTTGATTCTGATGCATATGGTCCTATATGACAGAGTAGAACTACCCCATAGGGTTTCCTAAGCTGTAATCTTTATGGAGCCCTGGTGGCACGCAGTGGTTAAAGTGCTCGTCTGCTAACCAGAAGGTTGGTGTTTCTAACCCGTCAGCTGTTCCACAAGAGAAAGATGTGGTAGTCTGCTTAAGTAAAGGTTAGAGCCTTGGAAATCCTATGGGGCATTTCTATTCTATCTTATAGGGTCACAATGAGTCAGAATTGACTCTATGGCAATGGATTTGGATTTATTTTTTTGGACTCTTTATGGGAGCAGATCACCATTGAATTATTAACTAATATTGCATGTTGTTATAATTTAAAATTTTGTATTTTTTTCACTACAGTAAGATGTAAGGTGCATGATTCATACTTCTTAATATTCATATAGCACTTCCATCTTGGTATTTTTATAAGACTTATTTCCTTTAATTTTGTTACAAAGACTATTAAAAGCCGTTGAAGATGGATTCAATTCTGTGTATCACTATGGAATGAGGACCTCCATTTGTTTCAAGTCAGAGTGTTCCTGAATTATATATCAGCCCTTCTTTCTCATTTTGCATTTCACTGCTGTGCGCATTCAGCACTGATTATCAAGCACATGCCCTTTAATTTTGAACTCCTCACCCATTTATTCATTGGTTTCTGCTGATGATGCTTAACTATGTTAGAACATGTGAACCCAATAAGGACATGATTAGTTCCATTTAGTGATAATTAGCCTTCTGGTACAATTTCCAGGAATATATTACATCATTAAAGCAGTAACCACTTATACGCAAAATCAAAATCATCTGGTTGCTAATACACTTCTGATAGCATATTGGTGTTATCATACAGGGAAAAAAAAATTCCTTGAATGTGCTTGCAAAAAGAGCTTGTACTACTTCCTCATATGTAGACTGCTTTTTGATACTATAGGTAAGCTATTCAATATGCTAATCCCTATTTTAGAATGGGAATTTGGTAAATTGTATTTTTTTTAAAAGAAAAAGGAAACAGGTTATATCTGCAGGCAAGTATGCCCCTGTGCATTTTTATTTTATATTCTGACAGCCTACCTGTAACTTGTGAAAGATTTTTGGCTGGCAGCCACACAGAGAGCAGTCAACTGTTAACAATTGTTTGTGACTGTGTGTATTCTCAAGTGTCTTTATAGTTGCAATGAAATAAGTAACAAGTTTGGTGTACATACAACAGACCACTCTAGACCAGGGATTTGGGCAGATGCTTTATTTATTCAGTTACTCTTTACTATTTGGTGCATCTGCTTTTCTATAAAGTATTCTATGCATCTTTATAACCAACGAGAACAGATTCTTGTTTTAAAGCAAAAATTGTTGGAAAGATTTGCATTTCCCTGCAAAAAAATATGTTAAAACAGAATGCATGCATGATACTTGAATTACACTAAGTAATAAATGTCCATTTAGATTTGGGGTCTGATTTTTTTTTTTTAATTGTACTTCAGGTGAAGGCTTACAGAACAAATAGTTTCTCATGAAACACTAGTACACATATTGTTTTATGACATTCATTAACAACCCCAAAACATGTCAACCCTCTCCCTTCTCGACCTTTTTTTTTTCTCTTTGGTGAAAGTATACATAGCCAAAGATACACCATTTCAAAAATTTCTGCATGCACAGTTCAGTGACATCGACTACGCTCTTCCAGTTGTGCTGCTATTCTCACTTTAGATGAAGGCTTACAGAACAAAATAGTTACTCATTTAACAGTACACATGTTGCCCTATGACAATGGTTAACAACCTCACAACACGTCAACACTATCCTTACTCAACCTTGGGTTCCCTATCACCAGCTTTCCTGTCCCCTTCTGCCTTCCGACCTTTCTCCCTGGACTCCTGTGCCTCATTAGTCCCATTTGGTTTTATGGGGCTGTCCACCCCCCGGCTGAATGGTAAACCTCAAAAATGACTTCACCAGTGAGCTAAAAGGGTGTCTGGGGGCCATACTCTCGGGGTTTCTCCAGTCTCCTTTAGGCAAGTAAATCTGGTCTTTTTTTTGTGAGTTAGAATTTTGTCCTACATCCTTTTCCAGCTCTGTCCAGAACCCTCTGTTGTGATCCTGGTCAGAGCAGTCAGTGGTGGTAGCC
>NW_004444059.1:4095301-4099882 GCF_000243295.1 Trichechus manatus latirostris
ACAGAGGAGGCCGAGTGTGGGTGAAGAAGTGTAGGGGGTGGGAAAGCGTATATCACAAATTACCAGAGCTCCGCAGCCCCTCAGGAAGAAGCAAAGATAGCACACGGGGCCAGGTATTTGAACGAAAGGAGGGGGAGGTGGTGAGAGGTAAGCAAGAAATCAAAAGAAGCGGAAAAAAGCAACACTAGCAACCAGCAAATGGCACTTAGAGATCCGGCTTCTTCAGGTGGGTGGAATCCAAGCAGCCAGTGCTTCCCGGACAAGAGATTGTGGGGGTGAAGAAGGGCGGGGGGTGGGAAAGCATAAATCGCAAATTACCGGTTGTTTTGTCTCCCGCTGGAAGCTCCGTGAAGCTGCTTTCTCGTACCCCCTGTTTGCTGGTCTCCGATAGGAGTCCAAGATGGTGGATCCGCGCTGCATTAGCTGATAGGGGACCTCTGCATGAATCTCTCCTTGCTGTCTGTTCTTGGTCAGTTTTCTACTCTGTTTGGTGTTTGGCTGAGTTCTTGGTCTCTTCATTTGATGCTTTAGGGTTTCAGGATTATTGTTTTCTCTGTTCGGCTTAGTTTTTCGGATCTGGCGTGGTGCTTCTGCCTAGAGTGCCATTTTGCCCTTGGGGTCTAATTTTTAAACATTTGTTTAGCAAAATATTGCCTGAAATACATAGGCAGAGATTTTGATTGGATTGACAAGAAAAGCAGTTCTGAACTGCAGAAAACATTCACCAGGGAGACTGTATTGTCAGCAGCAGTAATTACAGCAGGTAATTGTGTCATTTACTCTGTTACAGACCACTGAATGTGACGAGCATGGGACATACCAGCTGTCATATCCTGTTAGCTTTCATGTTCTGGTATTTTCAAGATCACACTAGGGCTCACTGTTGGTGAATGGAAGGAAAACAAAAATAAACCAAGATTAAAAACTATTACAGCTTTTATAGAGAGACTTTAGAAAAAAAACGTTTAAATATCTGTATAGGCTGTATTTTAACATGGGTGTTCCTTTCCTTCATGCTTGTTTCTTTTATTCAAAAGGTGTTTGGCTGGAGGTAAAGATAACTAAAATCCAATTCTGTTGCTTACTGTGACCTTGGATATGTCTTTTAATCTGCTGGAGCTTCCCTTTCTTCATGTCGCCAATAAGGAACTTGGTGAAGAATGTGTCTTTCATGTCCAATTTCCATTTTAAAATTCTCTGTGTTTCTACTGTGAATAAATTCTCTTTTAGGTACTGTAGATACAACAGAGTCTCTGCCTTCACAGAGGTTTTACTCTAATGAACAAGACTCACCATAAATGCATAACAAGTACTGTGAATAAAGAAGTCAGGGTAAGGAAGAGATGTCAGCCAGAGCCTCTCTGAGGAGGTGCCCTTTGAGCAGAGTCCTAAAATAAGTGAGAGTAAGCCATGAAAACATGGGTCAATAGCATCTCAAGGGGACAGCAGGATGCTTTGCCTGTTCAAGAATACCAGAAGGCCAGTATCACTGGAAGGAGGAGAGAGGGCATGTTGTAGCCAAGGCAAGGACTTTGACTTTATTCAAATTATGAAGAGAAGCCAGGGAAGGGTTGAAAGCAGAAGAATGTCATGATTTATTTTATGTTTTGAAAGTATCATTCTGCGTGCTGTATGAAATAAGAATGCTAAAGGTGGCTATATTTGCATTTTAGCAGAATACATTTAAATATATTGGTATACATATGGCCACCTTAATTATTTTATGGAAAAAAATTAAATTTGAGGGGAAAATTTACAGGGAAGAATTTTTGTAGAGATGCTAGGAAAGACTAATGATTATAACTGAAGTTCTGATGTCTTTTAATTTTTTAAAATTGCCTTTGATTTTCGTTTGACCTTAGATAGTATAGAATTGCCAGAAGTAATCACAAAGGAAGAAAAAAAATGTTAACTTTTTGTGCTGACAAGCTTGAGATTTTCAACTCAATTCAGAAAAGATTTTGAGATATAATAATGTGTTGTTAGATTTGATTAAACACAGAATAATGAGTACTTTTCTAGAGATTTTTCTCTTGAACAGTTGAATAATGACAACTGAGAGAGGAGAGTTCTGGAGTATAGATCCAATTAGGCCTGAAGAAAAGACTGTTGCATGTATTCAGCTTCAGGCCAGGAACTTCTTAAAACATCCTAGATGGAATTTTTCTTCTGTTGGTGTATCATGCCAAACTGGTTTTTTTTTTTTTTTTTTTTTTCCATGCGTGGAAACATTCAGTCAACAAGCATAGATGGAGAACTAAGTACCAAACAGGCATCTGCTCATTCAGGACACAGCAGGGGTACCTACTGAAAATTTGGAGGCAGTATAGCTTGAAGTAGGAAGTTAGGTCTCCTCTTGAAGTTGTATTTACATATCAAACATACGTAGATGTTTAGAGGTAGCTGGGAGTTGACTGATGCCCATTATGGAGCGCACTGGTTAAGAGCTTGGCTGCTAATCAAAAGGTTGGCAGTTTGAATCCATCAGCCACTCCTTGGAAACCCTGAGGCAGTTTTACTGTGTCCTATAAGGCCACTATGAGTTGGAATCCACTGGACAGCAAGGGGAAAAACAACCCTCCCCTTTATCCACTCTTTGTTATGTTAACTGTGGTATGAAAACAAAGCGTATCTTGTTTGTCATTAAAGTGTTCACAATCTGAAGGGAAGACTGGTAAGTAAATAGACAAGTGCCCTCCAGGGTGTTCAGTGCTGTGGCTGAGAGAACTCACAGCAGACTAATGGAATGTGTTGGTTAAGGCAAAGATGCTGAGCCATGAAAGTGATAAGGTAGTGGGCAAACGAAATGGGAATTGAAAAGGGAAGACAAATCAATTTTTACATTTCTACTTTCCCGATCCCAAAACCAATCTGTAATTAACATCAGTACTGTACTTTCTGTAACATTCAGTTGTTCAGAAGTGCATCTGTATAGCTGAATGAGTTCTGTCCCCTTTTATGAAGAGCAGTTCTACTGTGACCTACATGGTTTTGCCCTGAGTCAGAATTTCGATTTGACCGCAGCAGGTTTTTTCTTTTAGTTTTTGTTTCTTAAAAGTTTCAAATCATACTCCCATGATTCTGTTTCTCCCAGCTCCAGAACTTTTAAGAATGATCAGGTCCCAATTTCAAAATAATCATTTTGATTTAGTTTGTCATTTTGTTTTGGGGATGGAGGGTGGAGAATGTAGAGGCCAGTTTGGATGTTTAGATGATGACAGAGAAGCAGGAACATTAGTGAGTCAGTCAGCTTGGCCAATCTTCTGTGGAGGCCCAAGCGGCTACTTGAGCCGGCTCTTCATTGGTACCTACAAAACTTTTCCATCTTGCCTACCTGCCTGTCTCCTTTTGCTCCACCTTATCTTAAAGGAACATTCTGAGTGTATGGAGTTTATCATCTGTGGGAAAGTATGTGGAACATGTTTAAATAACACAAAAGACGAAGTCCTTTAAATACGCCTACTTGCCAGTTGTTCTAGATTTGGGCCCCAGTGGAGAAAGGAGGGAGAAGAAAGAAGGCTGTTGGGGTAATGAATATGTTGGGTATAATTAGAGGAGGGTAGAATAAGAGTGGTGAATGCAAAGAGAAGTATTTTCCTCAGAGTAGGACTTGGTGATTGTGATTAAAATGTATACTTGTAGTCAGGGAAAATATTACAAGTTACAATTTTTTAAACAATTTTAATTGATATTATGGAAGAACAAAAGAATGTGAGTAAATGCGTAAACTAGAGAGGGGAGTAAGTAGAGCTTGTAACTGAAAACAAGGGCAGGATACAAAGACATACGAAGACAAGTACTAAAATGAGGACAAGGGAAAGTAAAGAAAGCTAGGATCAAAATCCATCCATTTTTGTTATTTTGTTATTCAAGTCACACATCGTGTCTTGAGGTCAAATTTCTATTCTTATCCAAGCAAAAATCTAGTTGGGATCCCAGAGGCCAGGGCTTAAGGAAAAATGATGGGTTAAGGAGAAGGGAAGAGTTGTCAGCCTGATGAGGTGGGGTATGAGCCATTCAGGAAAAGTTGGCAGATAAAACTCTTGATAAAACTCATTGGAAAACTTTTGGTGACTCCTGGGAGAGAAACTCCCCTCTGAGAAGCAGTGAGAAAAGAATTACTGCATTTGAAGGAAATTCTCAAGTGTAAGTGAGTGATTCAGAATGAGGTTTGAAATAAAAGCCATTTCAAATTCTTAAGGAAAGAAAATAATATAAAAAGAAGAGGCACTCTAATCATATTATCAGAAAAGAAAATTCTTTATGGATTTTAAAAAAGGTGGCTTTCTAAATGACAGAAAAATGATTTTAATATATTCCTAAGTTGATTTCTGCCACTGAAGAACTGAACAAAACACAGGTGTAAATTAGCCACCAACTTGCCACCTATCTATCTACATGTAAGATATATATATTCGTACATACACATATATACACATACATATATACATAAACATACACATATGTATGCACAGACATAAAAAGATACATATGTATTTTTTTAAACATTGTTTCCCATTCAAAACTTTATACATACATTGTTACGTGACCCTAATTGCTCTCCCCATACTGTGACAGCAC
>NW_004444059.1:4101251-4102594 GCF_000243295.1 Trichechus manatus latirostris
AATGATCATGAGCATTTCTTCATGTGTCTGTTAGCTGCCTGAATATCTTCTTTGGCAAAGTGCCTGTTCATATCCTTTGCCCATTTTTTAATTGGGTTATTTTTCTTTTTGTTGTTAAGGTTTTGTAGTCTCTTGTAGATTTTAGAGATTAGACGCTGATTGGATTTGTCATAGCCAAAAATTTTTTCCCTGTCTGTAGGTTGTCTTTTTTACTCTTTTGGTGAAGTCTTTTGAAGAGCATAAGGGTTTGATTTTTAGGAGCTCCCAATGGCCTAATCTCTCTTCTGGTGCTTGTGCATTGTTATATATGGTTCGTATTGTGTTTAAGGCATGTATTAGGGCTCCTAGCATTGTCCCCATTTTTTTTTCCATGATCTTCATCATTTTTGATATTATATTTAAGTCTTTGACCCATTTTGAGTTAGTTTTTGTACATGCTGTGAGGTACGGGTCTTGTTTCAGTTTTTTGCAGATGGATATCCAGTTCTGCCAGCACCATTTATTAAACAGACTGTCTTTTCCACAATTAACGGACTTTGGGCCTTTGTCAAATATCACCTGCTCAGAGGTGGGTGAATCAAGGTCTGGATTCTCAATTCTGTTCCACTGGTCTATGTATCTGTTGTTGTACCACTACCAGGCTGTTTTGACTACCGTAGCGGTATAACAGTTTCTAAAATCAGGTAGCGTGAGGCCTCCCACTTTGTTCTTCTACTTGAGTAATGCTTTACTTATTCAGGGCCTTTTCCCTTTCCATATGAAGTTGTTGATTTGTTTCTCCATCTCATTAAAAAATGCCGATGGAATTTGGACAAGGATTGCATTGTATCTGTAGATCGCTTTGGGTAAAATTGACATTTTCACAATGTTGAGTCTACTTATCCATGAGCAAGGTACATTTTTCCACTTATGCATGTCTCTTTTGGTTTTTTGCAGTAGTGTCTTGTAGTTTTCATTGAATAGGCCTTTTACCTCTCTGGTTAGATTTATTCCTAAGTATTTTATCTTCTTGGAGGCTATTGTAAATGGTATTGATTTGGTGATTTCCTATTCGAGGTTCTCTTTGTTGGTGTAAAGGAATCCAACTGATTTTTGTATGTTTATCTTGTATCCTGCAACTTTGCTGAAATCTTCTATTAGTCCCAGTATTTGTCTTGGGAATTCTTTGGGGTTTTCTGTGTATAAGATCATGTTTTCTGCAAATAGGGATACTTTTACTTCTTACCTACCAATTTGGATGCCCTTTATTTCTGTTTCTAGCCTAATTGCTCTGGCTAGGACCTCCAGCACAGTGTTGAATAAGAGTGTTGATAAAGGGCATCCTTGTCTGGTTCCCGTTCTCA
>NW_004444059.1:4103712-4104997 GCF_000243295.1 Trichechus manatus latirostris
CCTCTGAGCACTGCTTTTGCTATGTCCCAAAGGTTCTGATAGGATGTGTTTTCATTCTCGTTTGATTCTATGAATTTCTTTATTCCATCCTTAATTTCTTGTATAACCCAGTAGTTTTTTAGCAAGGTGTTATTCAGTTTCCATGTGTTTGATTTTTTTTCCTTGCTTTCTCTGTGGTTGATTTCTACTTTTATGGCTTTATGATCAGAAAAGATGCTTTGTAATATTCTGATGCTTTGGATTCTGTTAAGGCTTGCTTTATGGTCTAATATGTGGTCTATTCTGGAGAATGTTCCATGTGCATTGGAAACGAAAGTATACTTGCCGGTTGTTGGAGTGTTTGGTACATGTCTATGAGATCAAGTTGGTTGATTTTGGCATTTAGATTTTCTGTGTCTCTGTTGAGCTTCTTTCTGGATGTTCTGTCCTTCACCGGAAGTGGTGTGTTAAAGTCTCCTACTACTATTGTGGAGCTGTCTATCTCTCTTTTCAGTGCCATTAGAGTTTGTTTTATATATTTCAGGGTCCTGTTGTTGGGTGCGTAAATATAGTTATGTCCTTCAGGTGTACTGACCCTTTAATCATTATATAGTGTCCTTGCTTATCCTTTGTGGTGTATTTTACTTTAAAGTCTTTTTGTCAGAGATTAATATTGCCACTCCTGCTCTTTTTTGAGTGTTGTTTGCTTGATATATTTTTTCCATCCTTTGAATTTTAGTTTGTTTGTGTCTTTAAGTCTAAGGTGTCTCTCTTGTAGGCAGCATATAGACAGATCATGTTTTTTTTATCCAGTCTGCCACTGTCTGTCTGTTTATTGGTTCATTTAGTCCATTTACATTCAGGGCAATTATTGATAGATATGAGTTTAGTGCCGTCATTTTGATGTCTTTTTTTGTGTGTTGTTGACGGTTTCTTTGTTCCACTAAATTTTCTGTGCTGAGTTGTTTTTCTTTGTATATTGTGTTTTCATCTTTTTCATTGTTGTTGATTTTGTGTTTAGTAGGTGTTTATATTTTTCTTAGTTTTTTATTTTGACTTGTAGGATTGTTACTTTCCTTTGTGGTTACCTTAATATTTACCCCAGTTTTTCTAAGTTTATACCAGTCTTTTGTTTCTTTATATGACCTTGACTTCCTCTCCATATGAAAAATCTATGTCTACATTTTTTATTCCGTCTTTTTTGTTTTAATTTTGTCATCTTTTACATATTGATGTCTCTATTTTCCTATCTTCCGTGTTTTAGCTTTGATTTATTTTTGTGACTTCCCTATCTGGGTTGATATCT
>NW_004444059.1:4115451-4141469 GCF_000243295.1 Trichechus manatus latirostris
CTTTATCTCTTCATTTGATGTTCTAGGGTTTCAGGATTGTTGATTCTCTGTTTGGCTTAGTTTTTCGGATCTTTGTTGTGGAGGGACGGCGTGGTGTTTCTGCCTAGAGCGCCATCTTGCCGGAAGTCCTGGATATATAATTTTTGGCTGGCAGTTTTTTTCTTCAAGGCTTTATATATGTCATCCCATTGCCTTCTTGCCTGAATGGGTTCTGCTGAGTAGTCAGAGCTTAGTCGTATTGACTCTCCTTTGTAGATGACTTTTCCTTTATCCCTAGCCACTCTTAAAATTCTCTGTTTATCTTTGGTTTTGGCAAGTTTGATTATAATATGTCATGGTGACTTTCTTTTGGGATCTACCTCACGTGGGGTTTGATGAGCATCTTGGTTAGATATCTTCTCATCTTTCACGATATCAGGTAAGTTTTCTGCCAACAAATCTTCAACAATTCTGTCTGTATTTTCTGTTATCCCCCCCTGTTCTGGTACTCCAATCACTTGTAGATAATTCTTCTTGATAGAATCCTACATAATTCTTAGGGTTTCTTCATTTTTTTAAATCCTTTTATCTGATTTTTCCTCGAATAACTTGGTGTCAAGTGGTTTATCTTGCATCTCACTAATTCTGACTTTTCTGTTGCCTCAATTATGCTCCTGTGACTTTCTATTGAGTTGTCTAATTCTGAAATTATATTGTTAATCTGGATTTCTGATTGCTGACTCTCTATGGATTCTTGCAGCCTGATAAATTTGTCATTATTCTCTTCTCTAATCTTTTTAATTTCCTCTATTGCATGTTCTATATTTTGCTTAATTTCTGTCCTAATCTCTTGAAGAGTTCTGTATATTAATCTTTTGTATTCTGCCTCTGGTAATTCCAAGAAATTTTCCTCCTCTGGAAAATTTCTAGATTCTTTATTTTGGGAGCTGGCTGAAGCCATGATGGATTGCCTCTTTATGTGATTTGGTATTGACTGTTATCTGCGAGCCTTCAGTAAGTTATTATGTTTATTTATTTTATGTTTGCTTACTGTGTCCTAGCTTCTTGTTTTGTTTTCATATGCCCAAATAGGCTGCTCGTATGAGCTAGTTTGATTATTGGCACCTTTGAAGCTCTAATGTCCTGTCACCAGGTCGTTAGATCTGTTACTAGCTATGTGAGGTCAGGAGTCTGCCCACTCCTCCTGTGTGGACTCGGATAAGGTGCCCAGGTAGATAGTCACCAAGTGTGTGGTATAGGCTCACATTACAGTCCTACACAGCCATGGGTGACTTGTGTAGGCACAGGCATGTGGCTGCAGCAGGGGGACACACTCTGAGCAAGGTTGGGGTCTGATGGCTGCCCCCAGGTTTCCAGGAGGAAGGCGTTTCCCTCTTCCGTAAGTGCATAGGTGGGTGGGTTTTGCAGCCAGACTATGGGCACCTAATGCTGTTGGATGTAAGGACTGTGGGGCACCTCTTATTCACGGGCCCCTATTGCAGGTGGCTAGGTGGTGTGGGTGGAGTCACCAGTCCTCAGGCCCCTGATGTGGGTAGGTAAAGACCCTGCTTAATTGGCAGAGCAGTGTCAAATGTCAAGAACCTGCCACTTCACAGCGGAAACAGTTGAAGTTAGACTTCTGGTATATACCCTGTTGTACTGCAGTAATGAGGGCCTATGCTGTTGAGATGGGCCCACACAAGTCTATGCAGGGGGAAAGGCACTCAAAGTCCATGGATCCCTTATCCCTGTGCCTAGGCAAAGGAGCTGTGCCTACCCTGGGTTCCTGGCTTAGGGGAGTGAGCAGTTTATTTTTTCTTTTGTTTGTTAATTTGTTCATTCTCCAAGGCAGGTATAATGGCTCCAGGCATGTGACGGATCCTACTTCCAGCCTAGGGGACTCGACAATTGCTGAAGCCAGTCCGGCACCCAGTGCAGAGCAGGGAGTGGGGAGGTAAATGGGAGAGAGGTTTTTCCCTAAGGGGGGTGTTTTTCATCCGCGCGGTAAGCCGTACGCAATTACTTACCTCTCACCAATCCAGGGCTGCTTCTTACTTGTTCTGGGTGGCCATGTAGACTCTCTGGCACTGGGTCTCTCCCAGTGCGGAAAACTCACCTCCTGAGCACCACCACTTGCCTGCTTCACTGCTCATCCCCAAGTTGTCGGGCCTGAAGTACTCAGGCTCTCGCCGGGTCAGGTCTGGCAACTCCTCGCTTCTTCCGAAGCATCTCTCCCTCCCGCTGCCACTTACTCCAGTTCCTCAACTCTGCCTTTGATGTTCAGGGCTCCCAGACTGCCATATATAATCAATTCACTTGCTTTTTTGGGTCTTTGTTGTAAGAGAGTCCACCGGAAGCATATGACTACTCCGCCATCTTGGCCCTGCCTCTGTATGTATTATTTTTATTAAGCAATAACATCCATAAATATCTTGAGTACAGAGATTCCGCCTTATTCCTCTTGTAACAACCACAATTCTAGTTAGTTAAGCATAGTAGACCTTTTCACAGGTTTGTAACATCGGTAAACAAACACATCACTGCAAATAGATTTAAGGAAGCAACTTAACCATACTTAAGTGATATTAGCTCTAAAAAGTTGGAGCTAATCAATGCTCTGAAGCATGCAGCACACACCAAAGTATAATATAAAAGTACCCAAAGATACTTTTACATCCATCTGTAGGTTTTATCAAGGATATTGAAGAGTAATATATATAATCATTTAGGTCAGAAAATAGTCTTATATTTTACTGTGGCAGAGACCCAAATAACATTCTCTAAGAAATATGATTTTGTAATTAATCTCAGTTTTAAAAATTAAGCCCTAATTAAGGTTGATGATTCTCTTTTGCCCCATAGTCCCATCCCTTTGAAATCTGAGGAATCATTCTAGTTTTTGTAAGTTAGAAAGCTAAAAGTCAGAATACAGTGCTTGATCTAATGTGGAAATCTTCTAATATCTTAAAATTCATTGGAAGAGTGTTTAGGTAGGAGGACTGTGGTTGTTTTCCTGAGATAACTTTATATTTCAAAAATTCCTTTTTATACTGCATTTTATTTTGAGATACTTTTTTTTTTTTTTCTGGTGTACTTTGTTGAATATGCTGTCTAATCTTATTGTTCGTAGCTTTAAAGCGAGGCAGGCCTTAGAGTTTTCAATAAAAGAATAGAGCATATGGGGAGAGATGGGGATGATTTTTTTTTCCAGCACATTTTCCCTAGCTTAGTGAATGCCTTTCCTTTCTTTCAAATAAATGTCAATATACAGAAAAGTATGATTCCCACCAAATTTTAGGGGTAGCACTGACATGAAGACACAGGAGACACAAGCTTAAACTTTACCTTGACGAGGTTAATCATCATGATCCTTTAAACAATTCATAAGTATTTTTCTAAATGCTAAGTCCCAGGCATGTTACATGGGTTTTGAATGAGTGTAATGAACTCCAAATGTAAAATACTGTGAAAAATTGGAGAAAATTGATTTTGTACATATTGGAGCCTATCATTCATTCATCCACGTTCACTGAGTGCCTAAAATATGCCAGGTGTTATGGGAGGAGCTAAGGATTCAAAGATTCATAATAAAAATTCCCTGTCTCAAGCACTATACTAATTAATTGGGGAGACAAATGAGAGAATTAATAATTCTTGGATAGTGTGATAAGGGCTAGTCTGGTTCTCACACTGAAGCACCAGCATGGGCCAGTACTGTTGTAAGTGCTTTGTATACATTACCTCTTTTAATCCTCATAGCTCTATGAAGAACGTTCGTATCCACAATCCCTTATCTACAATTCTGAAATCCCCCAAATCCAGAAAGTTCTGGAAATCAAATGTTTATTTTAAAAATTTATTTGGTAGCACAGTTTGATCTGATGTGAGGCTGTTTATCATCTATTTATCCCATTTGGTATGACTAGTCATATTTTTATTACAGAGATATTTGTCTCATTATTGGGTACTGTTCTAGATCCTGCTAGGGATTTTACTGCATCATTAGGCCCATTTTGCAAGAGGAAGAAACTGTGGTTTACAGAGATTAAGTAACTTGCCCAAGATCTCACAGACAGTTAAGAGGCAGAGTCAGGATTTGAACTGAAACAGTTTGGCTCCAAAGTCCTTGGTCTTAACCAGTGTACGTTCTGGCTTTCAAGTGTTATGGCAGGATCATACACAAGGTTCTACAGGGCCCATCTAAGTTACTAGACTGAGAGGGTTTAAAGGAAGGTTTTCTAAAGGAGGAGGCATTGTTTGACCTGAGTGAGAGAAGAGTAGAAGAATTAGGCAAAGAAAGCGGGGAAGGGCTTTCTGAACAGAGAACAGCATGGGTAAAAAAATGAAAGCCTATGTTAAATTATTCAGGAATTGGCTGGTATGGTCCTCGGCCTTTAGTAGATTCTTGATAAATTATATTATTAATAAAATGATGCATTGAGGAAATTGTAAATGGTACAGTTTCCCTAAAGCAAAAGGGCATGACGGCTAGGAAAAACAATGGTGTGTCATTTAAAAAATTTCAGGAGAATGGGAGAGAGACAGATCAGATTTTATTTTGAAAAGTCATTCTGATAACAGTTTGGAGATGGGAAAACTAGAGGCAGCGTTATCATCGTGAGGCTATTGCAATAATCCAGACGCGAGATGTGTAGTGCCCAAATGTGGAGAGTAGCAGAGCAGTAGGGTTGGAGATGGATGGATGGAAATGAGAATTGCTAAGGAAATAGAATTGGTCCCTGAATGTGGTTGGTGAGAGGGAGGGAAGGAAAGGTCTAAGGTGATGCCTAGATTCTTTAGGAGGAAGAGAGGCTTAAAGATAGATTTAGCTGCAAATTTACTTGTGGATAGGATTTTCTCTCTGATGACCTCAATTTTTTTCTGTGAAGTAGTTGGCGAGTTTACGTGTAATGAGGGCCTGAGCTTGTGTTTGTGAATAGAGCTGAATATTTGGCATAGCCACCGAAGGGAATTAAAGAAAAAGCAGGAGATGTTCAGAATCATCACTATAGAATACCTTGAATAGTTTGTATTAGTAGGTCTCTAAATGTTTTTCATGTTCGAGACACATTTTATAGTGAATGATTCACTCTTTAAGAAATATTCATTGCAGACCAATTTTGTGCCAGCCACTGTGTTGGATGTTGTGGGTAAATGATTAATGAAACCCAGGGGTTTACCACCTCAGTGGTTGTCTAAGAGACAGATTTTGGGTAGACAATGTTTACTCAGTTTATTATCATTATCATCATCATTAGCGTAAATTCAGTTTCTTAGTATTGTTCTTTACTTTTATGCTTTAACTTAATTCTATTTTCTTCTTTTCCATAAAATGAAAACAAGCAAACAAACAGATTAACAAGATCAAGAAATAACAAAGTCTATCAAAGTAAGAAGCCCTCTTATTTCTAGTCATTTCACCACCATCCTCCTAGTCACCCAGTTTCAGAACCTGAGTTGTCTTTAATGCCTTTCGTCTCCTTGGCCCAAATATTGATTGACTTTAGGACCTATCAATTCTGTGTCTATATCTGCCCCTCTCTCTCCATCTCCTTGTCCATTTTGCTGCCCTCTGTTTAACACAGTTAAATTCCACAAAGGCATAGGGACTGGTATATATAAAAATGAACAGGATATGATTTCTTCCTTAAAGGGGTTTCAGTCTTATGATTTCTAAAATTCAGTTTCCCAACCATTCACCTTAGCTTTTGTAGTACTTCCTTATGCTGCACATAAACATTGCTCAGCGCAGTGCTTGGTAGGTGATAAGCCCTCAGCTCCTGTCTGTTAGCTGCCTCCTCGTCTTTCTTCATCTTCTGCTTTGTCTCCACCTCCTCTTTCTCCTTCTCTGAGTCTGACACAGCTGACTCCTGTCACAACTTTTAGTAATAATGTGACTATGACTCAAAAGGAGAAAAATAAATGCAAGAAAGAGAAAGAGGAATTAAAAATAGAGAAATGTTAGCTTGCAAATATGAGAAGTCCAGTTTTTCAAGGAAAGTTAGTCTCTCCTCTTCTAGACATTGCTGACAGATTGTTGTTGTTGTTAGATGCTGTCTAGTCAGTTCCAATTCATAGCAACCCTATGTACAGCAGAACAAAACACTGCACGGTTGTGTACCACCCTCAATATCATTGCTATGTTTGAGCCCATTGTTGCAGCCACTATGTCAATACATCTGGTTGATGGTCTTCCTCTTTTTCACTGACCCTTTACTTTACCAAGCATGATGTCCTTCTCCAGAGACTGGTTCCTCTTGATAACAAGTCCAAAGTACAGAAGATGAAGTCTCGCCATCTTCCCTTCTAAGGAGCATTCTGGCTGTGCTTTTCCCGAGGCAAATATTGTTTGTTCTTCTGGCAATCCAAGATACATTCAGTATTTTTTATGAACACCATAATTTAAAAGCATCTGTTCTTCTTTAGTCTTCCTTATTCACTGTCCATCTTTTACATGCATATGAAGCAATTGAAGATAACACGGCTTGAGTCAGGCGCACCTTAGTCATCAAAATGACATCTTTGCTTTTTAACACTTTAAAGAGGTCTTTTTCAGCAGATTTGCCCAGTGCAATAGTAGTTTGATTTCTTGACTGCTGCATCCATGGGTGTTGATTGTGGATCCAAGTAAAATGAAATCCTTGCAACTTCAATATTTTCTCCATTTATCATGATATTGCTAATTGGTCCAGATATGAGGACTTTTGCTTTCTTTATGTTGAGGTGTAATCCATACAGAAGGCTATAGTCTTTGGTCTTCATCCGTAAGTGCTTCAAGTCCTCTTGGTTTTCAGCAAGCAAGGTTGTGTCATCTGCATATCGCAGGTTGTTGTTGAATTTTCCTCTAATCCTGATGCTTTGTTCTTCCTCATACAGTCTAGCTTCTCAGAGTATTTGCTCAGCATACAGACTAAATAAGTATGGTGAAGGATACAACCCTGATGCACACCTTTCCTGATTTTAAACCATGCAGTACCTCCGTGTTCTGTTCCAATGACTGCCTCTTGGTTTACGTACAGGTTCTGTGGGAGCACAGTTAAGTATTCTGGAATTCCATTCTTTGTAGTGGTATCCATAATTTGCTATGATCCACACAGTCGAATATCTTTGCATTGTCAATAATACATATATAAACGTTTTTCTAGTATTCTCTGCTTTCAGCCGAGATTACTTGACATCAGCAATGATATCCGTCATTCTACATCTTCTTCTAGATCTGGCTTATCTTCAGCAAAACTTTGTGTGTGATATTAATAATATTGTTCAATAATTTCCACATTCCGTTGGATCATCTTTCTTTGGAATGGGCATAAACATGGATCTCTTCCAGTCGGTTGGCCAGGTAGCTGTCTTCCAAATTTCTTGGCATAGACAGCTGTGTGCTTCCAGCTTTGCATCCGTGTGTTATAATATCTCAGTCAGTATTCTGTCAATTCCTGGAGCCTTGTTTTTTGCCAAAGCCTTCAGTGCAGCTTAGATTTCTTCCTTCAGTTCCATCGGTTCTTGATCGTATGCTACTTCCTGAAATGATTGAATGTCAACCAATACTTTTTGGTACAGTGACTCTGTGTATTCCTTCCATTTTCTTTTGATAACTTCCTGTATCATTCAATATTTTGCTCATAGAATCCTCTAATGTTACAGCTTGAGGCTTGAATTTTTTCTTCAGTTCTTTAAGTTTGAGAAGTAGTGAGCATATTCATCCTTTTTTGTTCTCTAATTCCAGGTCTGCGCACATTTCGTTATAATACTTTGTCTTTTCGTGCCACCCTTTGAAATCTTCCATTCAGCTCTTTTACCTCATTATTTCTTCCATTCGCTTTAGCTACTCTGTGTTCAAGAACAAGTTTAGAGTTTCTTCTGACATCCATTTTAGTCTTTTCTTTCTTCCCTGTCTTTTTAATGACCCTTTGCTTTCTTCATGTATGGTGTTCTGGATGTCATCCCACAGTTCATCCGGTCTTTGGTCATTAGTGTTCAATGCATCAAGTCTATTCTAAATTCAGGTGGTAGATACTCAAGGTCATACTTTGGTACTCATGGACTTGTTTTAATTTTCATCAGCTTCATCTTGAACTTGCATAGGAGCAACTGATGGTCTGTTCTGCAGTCAGCCTCTGGCCTTGCTCTGACCAATGATATTGAGCTGCTCTGTGGTCTCTTTCCACATGTGTAATTGGTTTGATTCCTGTGTATTCCATTTGCGAACATCCATGTGTATAGTCACTGTTTATGTTGTGGAAAAATGGTACTTGGAATGAATAAGTCATTGGTCTTGCAAAATTCTATCATGTGATCTCCAGTGTCGTGTCTATCACCAAGGCCATATTTTGCAACTACTGATCCTTCTTTGTTTCTAATTTTCACATTCTAATCACCAGTAATTATCAATGCATCTTGATTGCATGTTTGATCAATTTCATACTGCAGAAGTTGATAAAAAATCTTCGATTTCTTCATCTTTGATGTTAGTCGTTGGTTTGTACATTTGAATAATAGTCGTATTAACTGGTCTTCCTTGTAGGCATATGAACATTATCCTATCACTGACAGCACTATACTTCAGGATAGATTTTTAAATGTTCTTTTTTATGATAAATGCAACATCATTCCTCTTCAAGTTGTCATTTCTAACACAGTAGGCCATATATGATTGTCTGATTCAAAATGGCCAATACCATTCCATTTCAGCTCATTAATGCCTAAGATATCAGTCTTTATGCGTTCCATTTCATTTTTGCCAACTTCAGTTTTCCTAGATTCATACTTTGTACATTCTGTGTTCCAATTATTAATGGATGTTTGCAGCTGTTTCGTCTCATTTTGAGTCATGCTACATTAGCAAATGAAGGTCCCGAAAGCTTGACTTCATCCATGTCATTAAGGTCAGCTCCACTTTGAGGCGGTAGCTCTTCCTCAGTCGTATTTTGAGTGACTTCCAGCCTCAGGAACTCATCTCCTGGCACTATATCAGACAGTGTTCTGCTGCTATTCATAAGGTTTTCACTGGCCATTTTTTTTAAGAAGTAGATCTCCAGGTCCTTCTTACCAGTCTGTCTTAGTTTGGAAGCTTTGCTTAAACTTGTCCACCATGGGTGACCCTTCTGGCATTTGAAATTTCAGTGGCATAGCTTCCAGCATCATAGCAACACTCAAGCCACCACAGTACAACAAACTGACAGATGAGTGGTGGGCTGTCAGATTACTTTTTCAGAAATCAACTCTTATTGTGCTATCTTGTCTTACACATCTAGAAGTAGCTACTGTTGCCTACCAGATAAAATCATGTTTTATTCCTGACTGTACCAGTGTCTGTTCTTTACTATTCCCTTTCAATCATCATCATGTGCCAACTCAAGCATTTCATGGCCCTACTATACCCCATGCTTTACTCTTGCATGTATTTTCACTCCATGTTGAAAGCACTTTACCTTTTTTCTGTTAAAACCCTTCCTGTCTTATGAGGTCTACCTGCTTGGCCTATTTCCTACATGATGCTTTCCCAGACCCCCTGGTCCATCCTCATCTCTTCCTCTTTAATCCTAATGAAATCTTCATTTATAGGTGGTAGTTTTTTAAAGCACTGAAGACAAATCCTGGCCTTGTCATGTTCTAGCTATATGAGGAGATGTGTATTTTTTCTAAGAAAGCTCTGTATTCCCATTTGTAAAATAGGGATAATACTACTGCCTACGTGAAAAGGTCATTGTGAAGACTGAAGGGGATGATGCAAATGAAACATTTAGCACAGTGCTTTACAGCATGTCATAAGCAATCAAAAATTAGCTATTGTCATTATTGTTGTTATTTTCTCTCATAGCACTTAACAATTTATATATTATATATTGGTATCTATTCATATCCCTAAATCTCACATAGTGCTTTGAGGTCAAGAATCTCAGTTCATGCATCTCTATATCCTTCAGAGCACTAGAACATTTAGCAGAAACTTCATGAACGTGTCTTAAGAGAGCAAATGTCAATTATCTGGCTGAGAGTTTGCCCTAGAATGTATTTAGACAAAGCTTATTTTATGAAACACAAAACAAAAGTTTTCCATAAAGTCATAATTTTAGAGTACCTTGTGAAATTACTGTTTAAGAGTAGGAAGGAAATTTGACTGTGCTTCAGTTGTTAAAATTCTTGATCAAATAAGGATTAGGAAAAGAGGCTGAGCATACCAGTGAAAAGACTAGAAGAAAATAAACCAAGCATGTCAGAGGAAGGAAATCTGAACAAATTCAGAGTTGCCAAACACACTGAAGAATAAGAAGAAGTCAGCATTGAATTGGTGTGGTCAGTGAACAGGAAATTTGAACAGTGAACAAAAACTGCTTAGGTAATAAAAATGAGTTTTAATGAGTTTGCTGCTGATGTGGGCATTGAGCAAGTTTAAAGTATGATTTTTTGTGGTCACTTTGATGGCATTAAATGTAGATTCATGTTAAAATGGCATCCTAGTAAATAGATTTTTTTCTGTAGTACAAAGTGAGTAAGTAATCATGAGAAACAAAATGAATAGCCTTTTGTCAGCATGATAGCAGGACTTTTTTCTTTGATGAAACTTTGGAAAACAGAAAAATGTCCAAAATGTGTTTGATGTCAGGAAAGATTGTGAAGAAAACAAACTCTGTGGGTCATTTAAGTTTTATCCACAGAATCGCAATGAAATAGAAAATAGAGGACATTACCTAGCTAATAAAGGCAAAGAACCTTTCCCACTGAAATAGAAAATAAGATGAGAAAGTAACTAATATTTACTGAGTATCTGTTATTTGCCAGGTTGTTTACATTCATCATTAAAGTTTATTCTTTGCAACAACTCTCTGATATAGATACTAATTTTCTCACTTTAAACTTAGGAAGATTGGCTAACTTTCCCAAGGTCACAGAACTAGGATAAAATGGCATCTAAAATCAAGCCTGTCTTGAAATCAAACTACTGTATTTTTACGCAAATAATGCATGCTTCTACTTTTGTTTGCCAGCTGCACCCTCCCCTCCGCTAGGTATTTTCATAAGTGCTGCTATGCCAGTATTTTTACATGTTGCTGTAAAAAAATTAGCGTAGCACATTTATGAAAATAACTCACTGGGGGAGGGTGAGGTTGGCAAACTAACAGAAGGCATGCATTATTTGCATAAAAATACAGTATGTATTTTTATCACATTGTCTCCCTGTTATTACCCATTAAAATATATACATAATTTTTTATTTTTCCCATTTTACATACTTAGTGATGGTCCTAGTCAAGTTGATCAAGGACATTTGAAATCATTTAATGAATTGTAATAATGTTCCCTAAGAATCAGTAATCATTAGATAATAAATGTTTTGATTGCAGAGATTTGCATTGCTGGTGGTAATGATCACAATGCCATCATATACCAGACTGATAAATATTAGTGGAAGGGATGAAAGGAGGGACAGAGAAGGAAGGATTTCCAGTTCTCTCTTATAGATCCCCAAACCATTAGAATTTGTTAGGTTGATAATACAGAACATTCTTTAAACTCAGTTTGCCCTCATTTTGAAAAGATCTGCAGTAGAGCAATTTTAAGTGTATGTCTTAGTTTCTTAGTGTTGCTATAACAGAAATATCACAAGGGATGGCTTTAATGGGCATAAACTTATTTTCTCACAGTTTAGGATGCTTGAAGTCTGAATGTAGGGCCCTGGCTCTAGCGGAAGGCTCTCTGTCTGCTCTGGGCAAAAATCCTTGTATCAGCTTCTCTGGCACCAGTGTTTCTTGGTGCCTTGGAGATCTCCATGTTGCATCTGTCTTTCCCTCAGTGGTGCTTGCTTGCTTCTCTCTGTGTCTAAACTGCTGTTTTTATATCTCACAAGTCATTAGGTTTAAAACACATCCTACGCTGACGTTCTGTAACATAGCAAAGAATACCTTATTCCCAAATGGGATTCCATCCATAGGTATAAGGGTTAGTATTCCAACATATACATATTTTGGGGGACACAATTCAATACATAGCAGTGCAATAGGGAGCTCTGGACAAGTTTATCAGAGTTGTTTAGTTTGATAGAATAGAGAGAGTAGATTGTATCTGAGGGCTCACAGATTGTTGCCATATTTTTATAGGGTTGTACTGTTCTGATGCTCTTCACTGGTCAGTACAGATGACTGCATATTTACCTTAGCGGGGACACATATGAGCAAAACTCATGAAGAAGCCTCTGCAAAACTCATTGAGAGCTTAAAGCAAGCAATTCTGGTCTACAGAAATATAAGAAGAAAATGACTAAGCAGCTGTACATTTTTTAGATAAACTATCTAAACACGTAGTTTCATGTTTTTGTAAGCTTCTTAAGAGTTAATTTACATTTCTTCCATGGGCTCCCTTGCTCCAAGATTATTCATCCCTAATTAAACCGAGGGAGGGGGGTAGTGGTGGTTCACTAGTAGAATTTTTGCCTTCCACGTGGGAGACCTGGGTTTGATTCCTGGCCAGCGTACCTCATGTGCTGCCATTACTCTTACGTCAGTGGAGGCTTGCATGTTCCTGTTATACTGAACAGGTTTCAGAGGAGCTTCCAGACTAAGATGGACTAAAAAGAAAGGCCTGGTGATCTACTTCCAGAAACCAGCCAGTGAAAGCCCTATGGATCACAATGGTCCAATTCACAAGTGATCATGGAGATGGTGCAGAACTGGTCAATGTTTTATTCCGTTGTTCATGGCACTGCCGTGAGTTGGGAGACAACTTAATGACAGCTGCCAGCAACAAACTTGAGGAAACTTGTTCTTAGGTTTCCAATAATCAGATAATAGGATCAGAAGACAGGTTGTCACTGTGTTTAGGGCCACATCCTGCCATATTCTAAGAGAGAATTTAGTCATTGTGGAAGTTCTATTTCAGAAAACACTGGGTCAGGGAAAGGGAACCGGCTTTCTTTGTGGAACTTATAACCTGTATGTTACTCTAGCTACTGTTTTCCCAGCACTTCTAGATTTAGACAGGAAAGTCAAAGATACAACATTGCCAATATATTTCTTGTGGGTGGAGAACTCCATTATAGAAGAAGAAAGGTTCTCTGAGGGTAGTGGGCCAGCTATGAAGGTATATTATGTTCTAATACTAGAAGAGTAGATTATTCAGCATATACACTTAGGTATATGGAAGCATATGCTGTGTATATGTATATGTTAACCAGAGTATCTCGGATATTGCTGGGGTTGTGAAGCAGAGTTATCCAGAAACCATGAACAGCATGGCCAGGGCCTGGCCACTGGTACCAGAGGAGAGGGTTCTCAGGCATTGGAGGGGTCCACTTGCCAACCTGGCTTAATGTTGAGCTGCAAGAGATTTTTAAGTCGGGGAAATTATTGCTAAAGTTTAAGCTCTGTGAGCTGGTTAGCTTGTTTTACAGGGATTCATACTTGACCCTATTGATATCTTCCTCTTTTTTTAAAAAGCTTGTCTCAACCTTATGAGAACATGGATTTTAGTATGAACAGAAAGTTACTCAGTCCTTTTCTCTAAGGCCTTCTATAATTCTAATAAGGCTCCTACTGAACAGGGTTAAAAAATAGTAGAAAACACAGTAAAGTAATGATAACTTCCTAATTGTGAAGAGATGGAAGAAACCACATTTAATAAAAATAAATTAAACTGTGAAAATCTCTGGATAATTACAAAAAAGAACACTAGGATGACAGAGAATAGACTGGAGAAAACACAAGCATCAAATATGTCAGGCAACTCTATTGCATAATAATTAATAACCTAGTTTTTGGAGTCAGGTAGATCTGACTTGTAACTCTACTACTTACTACCTAGGTGACCAAGCTACTTATCCTCTCCAAACCAAGTTTAATTTTTTATAAAATAGCAATAAATTTCCTAATAAATATGAGAATTAAATGAGATCATATATGTTACAAACAACTGAATTGTAGCTATGATTATTACAAATCATTAGGTT
Organism: Trichechus manatus latirostris; assembly: GCF_000243295.1. Taxonomy (NCBI): domain Eukaryota; kingdom Metazoa; phylum Chordata; class Mammalia; order Sirenia; family Trichechidae; genus Trichechus; species Trichechus manatus. The sequence continues at coordinate 4,129,373 of NW_004444059.1, forward strand.
CATTCTTTGAAGATTCTCAAGATTCCAAAGACAAAACAGGCAGAATACATGAATGGTGTTTCAACTTGGAATCTACACCCCTACACACATACACACACATGTAAAAAATGTCCATGTAAAATGCCTTTTCTCCATGAAGTCTTCCCTGGACTTCCACCTGATCCAAGCAGAAATGACTTTTTTCCTTTGATATCTTGCAAACAAAAAAAAAACCAAACTTGTTGCTGTTGAGTCGATTTCCGACTCATAGCAAACTTGTAGGACAGAGTAGAACTGCCCAATAGAGTGTCCAAGGAGTGCCTGGTGGATTTGAACTGCCTACCTTTTGGTTAGCAGCCGTAGCTCTTAACCATTACGCCACCAGGGTTTCCTTGATATTTTGCAGCCCTGTGTAAATAGAGGTTACTTCCTTATCTCATTATTTCTCATAATGAAGCCATGTATTAAAGGCATTTGTGTTTTTGTCTTATCTCTGAAACTAAACCTAAGCTTACTGAGACCTGCTCCTGTTTATAATCTTCTTTGTATCTCAAGAACATCCTAGTACACAATAGACATTGAAGAAAAATGTATTTAATCGAATTGAAATGTAGATATATTTAAGTGATTACTTTTCACTTCTATTTTCTGCAGTGTTTTCATTTTATATCATACTGAAATTCTTGAGTAGAAAAGGTGCTATATGTATTGCATGTCTGTGTTGAATCATAGTGAGAAAGACGATGTGAATTTTAGAGCAGCCCTTTTGTCTCTAGACAGTACATTCATTCTGGAAACAGCTCAATATGAATACTAAATTTAAAGTTCAATTCAAGTGCAAATATATGGTATTATTACTGATGACACTGTTGGGTTTAAAGTCTTAAAATGATTTTAGATACATTAAATCACCCAGGTTACAAGTTAATCAGTAAAACCAAATCAACCTAACCATACCCTCTGCCACTGAGTCAGTTCTGACTCATAGCGACCCTATAGGACAGAGTAGAACTGCCCCATAGGGTTCCCAAGGCTGTAGATCTTTACGGAAGCAGACTGCCACGTCTGACAGTGGGTTCGAACTGCCAACCTTTTAATTAGCAGCCAAGTGCTTTAACCACTGCACAACCATTTTTATATATAGATCTGCTTTTAGACAAATCCAGGTGTATATATTATTTTTTTTTTTTTCTGTGGAGGAATGTTATTACAACGAGCCTCATCCCTGGTAAGAAATCAGTTAAGTAGTATGTAGAGATGTAGAGCAAAGAAATTATGGCACCAAGGATAGATCTTTTTAAGTTATTATTATAAGATCATGGATTCTACAGATAATGTACTGCAATGGTTGACATCCGTATTGTTTTTGTTTAGTTCTGTTGAGTGATGATGTTTTCTTTCTACGTTTCTTTTTTTATTTCATTTAAATTTTATTCATAGATACAAAGAACAGTTAAACTCTAAAATAATCATGCGCTAATATTTTTAATGAAGAAAAGTTAGAAAGAGGTACATTCGGTTTCAATCCTAGCTGTTTTTTGGACTATCATATCATGTGAACAATGACATTTTTACTGAGGGTGTGAAAATAGCATTGAGTCTTATGGATTGGACATTAGGAACATCAGATCTGAAAATGTCGGCTTTTCAGTAGACATGAAATAGAACTTGGAATTCATTCACTGTTAAATACTGCATGCTCTTCAGAAACATTGAAGTGTAATATTGATTTGAATTTTGTTTTAGGATCTCCCTCCTTATTTAATTTTACTTATTATATCTGGAAAATGTTAGAGGAATTATTAAAAATGGCCTAGGAGAGGCCGACTGATGCGTCGATGGTGGAGTCCTCAGGGATGTGTGAGTCAGGAAAAGGGCAAGAAGTTGCCATTTGATCAAAACTGGATATGGAGCACCAATAATTATTTATCAAGATGACCTTACAGAATATTTGCTCATTTTTCCATTCACATTCTGTTTGTGAAGGGCTATCAAATTACAATTATTTCTTCTGTGAGATTACAGACATTTTTAAAGGCTTTATCTAAGGTCACTGTTTGCTTTGGTTAATCATTATGAGTATACCTATAGCCAACTTTATTGTAAGTAGTCTGAAAAAAAATTCAAAGTGATAGTGTTAAGGAACTAATATTATCTGTTTCCAAAAATATGTCCTGGTACCTTAATTAATATTTGAAATATCTCAAATCAAATAAAACACCACAAGAAAATCAGTGTACAAAGCAGCTCAGATTTTCAGTAGCTCTGTTTGTCATCTAGTCTACAATTGAACAAATTAAAATTGGCTTGAATAATAACGGCATGTAAAGATAGTTCCTAGCTTTCTTCATTTATTCAGTCATTAATCCAAGAAACATCCTCTTAATGCTGAAATGAAATACAAGGAGCAATACAAGATCCTGGTCCAAATATGAGCAATCCTAGGGTGGGGCTTGAGGATAGAGGAACAAGGAAAAAGAGATAGTTATGATAAAATATAATAACAGAGCCATCTGTACATTGCCAGGGAAAACAGACAGTAGCTCCTAAATGTGCAGGAGGGGGGAAGTAAGGCATTTTCACACAAGACATGACATTTTATTGTAATCTTTAAAAATGATGAGTTTTCCAGGAAAAACAATGGACGGGTGCTTCAGGCACAGGGAACAGTGTGTGTTAAAGTATGGATGCATTTAAAAACAGTCTTCACCCTTGAATTGCTTAGGAACACCCTCATTTCAGTAACCATGAGAGTAAATGACAGCATAGAAAACCAGGTCCCAGGTTGCATAATTATTTAGTGTTTACTGAACATTATCATACAGGTTGCTAAACCAAATCTTGTTAGGCACTTCTTCTACCCAGTGAGTATGGTCTAATTAAGAAGACAACCAAGGCAGGGATGAAAACAGCATTAAATCAATCAGCAGCTGTCCTTAAAGGGCCTATGGCTGTCCGTGTAGAGATTTATAGATTAACTGCAGCAGCTTGAATTGCACTAGGAAGAAAATTGGCAGCAGGTGCAAACTTCAGAGTGTGTGGATTTATTTTGTTTCAGGCAGCTGAACCCAGAGGTAGGTGGGTTCATTGGGACTAATGGGACCATTGTGGTCCTTCTGAAATTTTCTGATGATCCTATGGGGTAGTCCCAATTAGGAGACCAGTGTATAATCCAGCTATTTTTTCTAAGGTATCAGTGATAAGCATGAATTTATACAAACTGTGAAATGCCCTGCTGCTAGATAATAAGGATAGAATTTTGTGCAATTCAGCTAGGAATTTGGCAAATAAGATGGCCATTTGTGCAATGCTAAAACCTTACTGAATGGAATCTCTCTTTCCTCTGATAGGCTATTGGGAATAATCTCTAAGAATTTTATTACAGGCTATAATTAAAACTATCATAGTTTTGTGCTTCAAAAGCACTGGACACAAGATAATGCCATAGTGAAAGGTTAATCTTTATTTTTTAAAAATAAAACAGAGCATTCTAATTTAGTAGTTAAGCTGAATGATTTTAATCTAATCTCAATTGTGTATGCCACAGGCAATTTTTTCAAAGTTACAAATCCATTACCATTATAATGTCCAGAATACAAAGAGTTCTAAAATCAAAAGCAAATATTTCTTTTTGCTTTGATAATTTACATCATAGCAAATTAATGGCTTTATTAGCGTAAATGTTTTAAAAATATATTCAATTTTAGACCTAAATGATATTTATATAAGAGACTAAGTAATAAGTAGTATCACTATAGGGATTTTAGATGACAGACAACTAATTGGTATGCATTTTCTCACTTGTATTTCATTTCCTACTTGTCTTGATTTTGATGTTAGATCTGTTTTCCTTCTCCTATTCACTGTATTTACTCCTTACATTTACATTTTTGCTGAACACCCAGATAGAATTCTGAGGTTATCCAATAGAATTTCTGAGGAACTTAGGCAGGCTGCTTAAGCATCTGAGCCACATTCAACTCGTCTTTAAAATAGTGATAATGATATTGGTTCTGCCTCTCTCACAGGGGTGCTGGGAGGATCAAACGATTCAGTGCTTTCAAAAGTCGCAAGTGATAAGCAGTTAGAGGAGACATCATATTGACTGTATATTAAATTTATATTACAGCTTGTAATTGCACATATCATAAAAGTGAGTTTGTCTTATTTAATAGAAGTGTAGTACCCTCCTTACAAACGGAGGGAAATTACTAAGGAGGTCAAATATTCCCCCAGCAGTTTACATACATATCTTTATGCCTGCAAGAGTCGATGTGGGTGTTAACATCCAGCACCTAACTCCCAGGGCTTCAACTCCATTATCTTGCAGGTCAGGACTCAAGGAGCAATGCAGTTTCAAACCCTTCCCTGTCACCCTTAGCATGCTACAGGAAAGAGTAAGATGGCAGACTTGTATCCCAAGAATAGCTCCCCAAATACTACCCAGGGAGGCCATATACAGCTGGCTCGGAAATCTACCTCTGAGAGTTAACCACAGTAGCAAAAGTTTTCTCACCTACTGTCTCCACTCTATAGACACCCATCCTTGCCTCATCTGTCTTTCTATTCCTTTCTGCTTTAGTAGGCCTTTTGTCAAAATCCTTTTGCATTCAAGGTTTGTCAATGTGTAAATTCTGTATGTACTTCAAGAGAAGTATACAGTACTTTAAAATCTGGACTCTTCTTTAGTTTATAATTCATATATGTCTGTGTTTGAAAGAAGTACCACACAATAACCAAGAGGTAGGTGCAGTTAAAAATATGGTGTCTTTGAAAATATGGTGTCTTTGAGTAAAAAAATGTATTCCTAATTTCAGAACATGATGAGTGCATCACAAATCAGCACAACTGTGATGAAAATGCTTTATGCTTCAACACTGTTGGAGGACACAGCTGTGTCTGCAAGCCAGGCTATACTGGGAATGGAACCACGTGCAAAGGTAAGAGGTTTAAATGCCAACACCTCTTCCATTAGGGATAATGCAATCCATCTCTACCTCCCTCTACCCCGTTGCTTTACTCTTACCTACTTGTGGGCATGTCCCACGGTTGTTGAGAGCTTTAGTGTCTGGCTCACAGTCTTCCTCTAAAGTCTTGCCATCTTCCTGGGTTACTTCAGCATTTAAGTGGCCAAATCATTCAATTCCTTCAATTTAATGTACCTTGACCTTAACGGCAGTGTTTTTCATCTCTAGAAAACCACACCCATGACCACATCTTGGGCATTTTAGTTATCCAAAACGACTCCATCTTTGAAATCTTAAGCTTCAAAATTTTATTGTTGTGACCATAAGTTTCTCTCCCTCCAATTTGCGCATTCTGTTCCCTCTAGAATTCTAGAGCTTCGATTTCTTGGACTCTTTCTTTTCATCCAGTTTGCCAGTTTTTCTGTTTTGAGCTCAAGCATGTACCTATCATGCCAACTATTTTTTTAGGCAGCACTCTCAACCCACTGGAGCCCTCGTGGCACAGTGTTTAAGAGTTCAGGCTGCTAACCAAAAGGTCAGCAGTTCGAATCCACCAGCCACTCCTTGGAAACCCTATGGGGCAGTTCTACTCTGTCCTGTATGGTCACTATAAGTTGGAATCAACTCGACGGCAACAGGTTTGCTTTGGTTTTATTAACCCATTTGTTCTGCTGCCACAATCCTCTGTGAAATATCTCCATTTTGAGTCGGCCTGAGAGTTTTTCTTCTCTGCTGTCTCTCTCTTGAGCTGTTGGATAATATTGTAGAAAATTAATTAACTGTGCTGATTGAGTTCTACATGTTGTAGTTTTCCATTGTAGCTGGTTTTGCAATACCAATTGATGTTTCTTTTAAATGTCCTGTTGAGCTCAGATTTCCATTTTCATCAGTAGATATTCTAACTGTGGTTCACTACCATCCATAGTTACCCTTCACTACTATCCTATTTTCTTTCATCAGATGAGCTTACTCCCACCTCTCAAGGAAAAATAGAGGATCTGTTTTGGATACTCCACCAACTCCCGTAGGATAAAATCCGTAGTCCTTATTATATCATATAGATTTACTTGTGATTTGTCTAGTTTAGGCAAAACCACTCATTCCTGAAATGTACTGTGCTCTTTATCCCTACCAAATTATTTGTAGTTCACTGCAATCAATATACTACAATACCGTGTATGTTGGAGGTAGGAAGTAACAAGGAACAGTTGTTAATATATTGGCCCCATCAGCATGAATCTTATGGCCTGGTCTACAACAACAAATTAGAGCCAGATATGTATGGGCCAGGGGATGACTCTAGTTTGCAGAAGTCTATGGAAATCTACAATACAGATCATTGTGAAGAAGGCCTACTTGTTTTGGGGTTCAAATCCTGTAAAGACTTGCTTGGTAAAACTACATAAACACCAAGAAACACCAGACTTTTAGAGTCCATAGAACAGTATAAATGAACCCTTAGGACTTTCCCAAAGCATCCAGATATTCTGAGAGTTTGGATTTAAGATTTCATCTAGGAGCTCCACAGCTTCTCTCTCTTCTCTCAGAGTCTATTTGACTCTGACTTCAATTTAATATGAAGAGTAGTATAGGCGTAAAGAACTTTGAATCATGAATAGATGCAGACAGATAATTCTTATCTTTGAAGGAAGGAAAACTTACAAGAATCTATAAATTCCTTCTGGAAGTTTAACTATAGGTTGCCTGAATAAAGAATTTCTAGTTCCTGTGTGCAACTCTTTTGGGAATGAGAAAAAAAAAAAGGAAAAAGCTGAGAGGTGGATAGTTTAGGTGTGGGGTCTAAATCGTTAAGTCCTATGCTTTAACAATAGGCTGCAACCTTCCAAATTACTCCAAGAAAGATAGGCTCAGCAAACATGGTCAGGTAGATGTACCCTTTATTACTGATGAAGTTTAAATTCAGAATCCATTTGCAAATCCTTGGTGAGCTGGGTATGCTTTTTGCCTAGGATGAAGAAAGTTCATCTTAACTAATTAGAATTAGAGGAAGCACATGCCAGAAAACAAGAGAAAAAGCTTTTGCTCCAGTACCTAGAACCAAGCTGGTCTAGTTTCATCTATGACAGGCCTTGTCAGGCTCAGGGAGCAGCCCCTGGGCCTTACAGAGCCAAAGACTAAACTGAAGCTGAAGCAGAAAGTCTTAAGGGAGATCAGTCTCACCCCTCTCATGTTTGTCACCTTCTTGAGGGCTGTACAGATCACCTTTGCAAGGGCTCAGACATTGACCCCTTTTCCTACTCACAGGAAAGACATCTCCCCTCACTCCCAAACCCACTCTACTACTGTAATCTATGTCATGTCTTTGCAATGCCCATGATCCTGGGTTCTGATTTATTCTGAGCAGTAGAATACAAGACTCTTCCTGAAAACCACTACAGCAAATTCTTATTTGTTGCTGGATAAGGACTAGTTTAGAAACTTTTGAAGGATGGGGCGTTTCCTTAATATTTTAGTACTTTGGCCAGTGGGTGGCACAGTGGTTAAGAGTTCAGCTGCTAACCAAAAGGTCGGCAGTTCAAATCCACCAGCTGCTCCTTGGAAACCGTATGGGGCAGTTCTATTCTGTCCTATAGGGTCGCTATGAGTCGGAATCGACTCGATGGCAACAAGTGTTTGGTTTTGGCCAATGAGTAGAATGGTTATGGCCTCATGGAATTCAACCCTTTCCTATTTCCTAGTTTCATTCTTTTGATGGTAGTTTGCTCCTTAAGAAAACTTCAGGGATAACTGCCATTTTTTTAGTTTTATTTTCAAGTGGATTGTTACGAGATGCAATCTGTATTTTAATGCACTTTCTGTTGTATAAAGTTAGTTTATTCTTAAAAAAAAAAAAAACTTCAGTATTTTATTTAGAGGTGAAATGTTTCTTTAACATTTAAAAGAGCATTGCTTTACAAATTATGTTTCTTATATGGATGAAAAGTGTTATATAAATATGAAGTTATAACAGTTTTTCTAGTTTGTTGTTCATATCTACGAGAGAAAAAAGGTAAGTTGGTTTTGGAGTATCTTGACTACTTACTTCTAAGGTGCTGAAATTATGTATCTAAATTATTTCAGCATTTTGCAAAGATGGCTGTAGAAACGGAGGAGCCTGTATTGCAGCTAACGTGTGTGCTTGCCCACAAGGCTTCACTGGGCCCAGCTGTGAAACGGGTAAGAATATCATTTCGTCTTCTAAAAAATGAATTTTTACGCCAATGTATAAAGTAATCCATGAGGAAAATAATGTTTCAAGTTTCAAGTGGGCTCTCAAAGCGTGGAGCTATTAATAAGGAAGTGTTAGGAGGGAGGAGGTGGGATGGTTCAGTGATGTGTCATCACTGGGCCATCCCCCAAAGCCACTCTAAGGAGGTTTTGCAGCTATTATGACTAGAAGCATATTGAGCTTTTTCAGAAAGATGTGTGGAGTTAACCAAGATTTCATGACTTCACAATTCATTTTACTCATTTGGAGCCCATTTATCCTGGAATCTATATGACTATATTAAAGTATAGAATTCAAGCTTATGGCCAGCAGAGTTCCTGGCACACACTGTCTTCTGCACCAGTGTTTGAGAATTTTAAATAATTTTTTATCTGGATCATTCAGTCTTCATTCATTGTTTATTGAGAAAGTGTTTAAAGTCTTCTACTCTTTAGTTCTTCCTCATCCAAGTCCATTCTGAGCTTGCTCACTCTCTCTCTGATGGACACTAATTCTAGAGACGTTAAGAATATTTAAAATATATATGTAGTCTTGTATATAGTTTGATGCAAAGTAAAATTCTTTATTTAATTAAAAACACACTTTAGGAATAAAAAAAATTGTATGTTAGGTCCTAATTAAATCATGTCAACAGTAGTTTTAGTTGCTATTAGTTAAGTGAGTCTCAATACCAAATGACTTCAGAGACTGTTTATTTTAAGAGAAAGCTAGCTGCCACCGGTGATTGACAGTTGCCATCCCATATTGCTTTCCATAACTTTATCGATTCAATTGATGGCAGTGCATGCTCTGCCTCCATTCCACTTGCTGAGCCATCTGGTTTAATTAAAACACTGGCTGATTAGAATTTGAGACAGAAAATGTTCTGGTCCATTTGAGAAATGAACATTTTACTGAATAAATACTGTCACTGTGCACAGAAGGGGTGCTCACAAAAGGGCTTACATCACTAGATCATCTTTTTCTCCAAGTACCCCTAAGTGGTGTTTTTCAAACTTCAGTAAATAATTTGTTTCAAAGACCTCTAATAGAAAGTGCATAGTGGCTAACTTTTATATGTCGATCACTTCCTAAATGTGAGTTCCTCAAACTCACTGTGCATGTGGATCACCCATGGATCTTGTTAACTTGTTGAAACCAAAAAAGCAAATCCATTGCCGTCCAATCAATTCCGACTCATTGCGACCCTATAGAACAAAGTAGAACTGTCCTATGGTTTTTCTAAGGCTGTAAATCTTTACAGAAGCTGACTGCCACATCTTTCTCCCATGGAGCTACTAGTGGTTTCGAAACGCCGACCTTTTGGTTGGCAGCCAAGTGCTTTAACCATTGTGCCACCAGGGTTCCAATCTGTTAATTTCTTATATGTTAAAAATACAGATTTCTGATAATTAACTATCATAGGATTTACTAGATCAAAATCTGGTACTTCTAATGTGGTAGTTCTCCAGTGTTTCTATGCTGTGATCTTCCCCACCGGTACTCCCACACACATCAAGGTATGCTGTGGACCTCTGTACGTCAGCTCCTGTGGTGACCGTGTTTCCTGAATACAGTATTTGTGCTCTTTTGGTACAGAGTCTGGATACTGAAATATTGGCTTTTTCAGGGCATTTTATTAGTGTGGGAATAATGGTGCAGAATTTTGAAATAAAGGTTGTCTCAAAAAATCTGAGATGAATAATGTTCATGCTCGATCCTGAATATCATTCTTCTATTAGAAGAAATTATGAAAATCTAGAATGGCATAAAATTAATTCTAGCAATGTAAAATTTAATACCGGTGTTAAAAATAACCCAACAGATTACTTAGCTTTCTCTGTTTAACTATCCTTGAACTTTCAATCTATAAGAAGACAATCACAGACTTAATCTAAGTAGCTGTCTATAGCAGCCAAGGGCTTTGAGTAAGACAGATGTGGGTTTAAAATCTAGTTCCACCACTTGCTTGTTATATGGTCTTGGACAAGTTACATAACTTTTCAGTGCCTTCTACCCTGTATACATCAGCCAGTCTCTTCTGCCACATCTGCTGTTTGGCATTGCTGGTACTATTTACTCTGAGCAATCAAACCATTTTCTACGTTTGTCTTGTCTACTCAGAGTGAGGAAGTCTGAGTTACTTCCTGTGAAGCACTGCCTTCTGTCTACCTCCAGCAGGCATCCTTAATCTGAAATCCCTGGAACCCTGTCATTCCATGATGGACTTTAGGGGTTCCTGAATCCCCTGATTATCAGTACATATGCACATTTTTCTGCAGAGAGAGTCTAGAACTTTTTCATAGATTTCATATGGGTTTTGTAACTTAAAAAGTGTTAAGAACCACTGGGAAGAAAATGTTTAATGATTCATAATGAGAACCAACTGCTATTTCATTCTGAGAAGGGTGATCCAAAATCAGATATCCAGTGTCTCAAGTATGCTTCCATGGACATCTTAAATTCAAAGTCCCCAAAACAAACTTAGCGTCTTCCCTGTGACTCATGCCTCCTCTCCTCCATCCCTCCTCCTCCTCTCTTCCCACCAAAATCTGCTTTATTTCTTTTCTTTATTTCAGTGGATGGCAGCTTCATCCACCAAGTTTTCTAGGACAGTAGTCAGAGTGTCACTCCCTCTTATGTTCTCTTCCATATCCAATCTCCTGCCAAGTCCTTTGATTCCATTGCTTTATGACCAGTCCATTTCTTTCCATTCTGGCTGGTAAGACAGTAGTTCAGAGCCTTAAGTTTGTCTCTCTCCAGTCCAGTGTCCACATAATATCACAGAACAAATCTGATCATATCACCTCATAATGAAAAACACTTCACTATTTCCTATTGCCATCAGGATAAAAGTCACATTTCTTAAAGTGGCATGTAAAGCCCTTTAAGACTTGGTTCCTGCTTATCTACTCAGCTTTATCTTTTTGACACTGCTGCCTCACCTCATTCCTACCCCCAGGCAATAAACTTTTGGGGGGTATAGGGTGTATCTTGTTCACTTTTGTATCCTCAAGATATGAGACCTGCAACTTAGTAGGTGTTCCATAAATATTAGCTGAATGAATAAACGTGTAAATGAATGATCATTTAAATGATGAGGAAAACGATGATGTAGTACGGTCTGCATTTGCTTTACTTTTTTAAATGAATGCTAGTTTAAAGACGCCTCTCATGGTCATCTAATCCTGTATTCTAATGTGGCAGATGAAGTCATTAAGGCACAGAGAGCTGAAGTAATTTGCATGAGGTGTTTCATTACAGTTCCAAGATCCAGAATCTAGAACTCAGGTCTTCTGATTCCAGGTCTGACAGCTCTTGCTGTCTCTCTCTGACTTGTTCTTTGCCCGGGAATTTACCATATGTTGGGGGAAAGTTACTGAAGACAAAATCTAATCTCAACCCAGAAAACCTCTCCACAAAAATAGAAGAGAAAGGAAAAGTTTTATTATTGAATAAGCATTAAACCAGAATGTGATGCATCACAGGCAATAGCCAAAGAGATTGCAAAGACAGAAAGGAATGTGACCCTTAATATAGAGGGGGTATAAAACCCATTACATTCATGAGTTCAGGATGTTGTTGTGAGGTGCCATGGAGTGGATTTTGAACTCATAGGAATTCAGGATAAAATTGTGAATTTTCTAGTATCTTTATGGCAGGATACCTGAAGTTATATTAATCTCTTTCCAGGAAACTGGGAGGTAGGGGCATGATCTTTCTTGATGATTACTTTTCAAAAGGGAGGCTTCCAGGTCCTTGAGGAAACGTCTTTAATTTGCTTACTTTCTCAAGAGGTAAAGATTTTACGATTACAAGTTATCTAAAGCTAATTTTGAAAGAACAGAGGAGGAGGGGGATCCTCTTTCCTTATTTTTAATACCAAAAAAAAAAAAAAAAAAACCGACTGGACCCAGTTCAGTTCAGTAGCTTCTGACTCATG
>NW_004444059.1:4141569-4160588 GCF_000243295.1 Trichechus manatus latirostris
AAAAAAAAAAAAAAAAAAACCGACTGGACCCAGTTCAGTTCAGTAGCTTCTGACTCATGCTTACCACGTGTGTTACAGAGTAGACGCTCCATAGCTGTAATCTTTATGGAAACAAATTGCAAGGCCTCTCTTTCCTGGAGCTGCTGGGTGAGTTCCAACCACCAACCTTTAGGTTAGTTATTGTTGTTGTAGTTAATTACTGTCCAGTTCATTCTGACTCATGGCAGCCCCATGTGTGGCAGAGAACTGCTCCACAGGATATTCAAGGCTGTGACCTTTCAGAAGCTGGTCGCCTTTCAAGGCGCCTCTGGATAGATTCGAACCAATAACCTTTCGGCTAGTAGTTGAACACACCACCCAGGAAATGCTTTAGGGAGAATTAAAAGCTCTTATTTTCAATTTATATTTGTCCCTACACAAACTATCCCTTATTAGGTTTGTGCCTTTTGTTATGCGCACATTCTCAACTGCTAACTAATCGTGTTTTCTCTAACAGTGAAGACTGTGGCAGTTTTCCTCTACCAAGGTTAGGGAAGAATCAGGATTGTCAGGCTTTCCTAAGTACAGATTGAAACCCATGAGAGCCAGAACTTGATGGGACTGACTTGTTTTTCCAGGTCTTGAAAGTTTTCTGCCTTCGACAGGGTGCACTTTTCTATCACTTGTTTTAGTGGAAAATACTTGAGTTTTCCTTCTCGGACAGGTTTCCACCTTACACAGGTTCCAGCTTTCTCAGTTTTACTGCATAAGAATGGTCTGTTGGAGTTGGATATCCAGATAGATTTGTTCTTGTTGTTAGGTGCCATCAAGTCAGTTCCGACTCATAACGACCCTATGTACAACAGAATGAAACATTGCCCGGTCCTGCACCATCCTCACAATCATTGTTATGCTTGAGCCTGTTGTTGCAGCCACTATGTCAATCCATCTTGTTGAGGGTCTTCCACTTTTTTCTGATCTTCTACTTTACCAACCATGATGTCCTCCAGAGACTGGAGGAGATAATTCCTGGTTCCAATGGCTATATGTTGAGCCCTTACAATGTAATCCCTGAAGATGAAGTTAAAGGATTTACTAGTGATTTGAAAGACAATCTTAACCTCCATGGTATTTACCAATCCTTGTTACTTTAGTGGAGATCTCTCCCACCCCACCCTCCAAATTTCTTTAGGTATTCCTGCATGTATATGTGTATCTTGTTGTCAGGGCTTGGAACCAGTGAGTTCAGGTTAGAGCCCCTGCTGAGATTTTGCATTTCTAACAAGTTCCCAGGCTATGTTAATGCTGCTGGTTAGGGACCAGTTCTTAGAACCACTAGTAGAGCAGTGGTTCTCAAAATTTATTATACATAAGAATCACCTGGAGATATTGTTAAAATTTAAATTCTGATTCAGTACATCTGGGATGGAAATGCAGATTCTCAGCAGGGCTTCGAACCTGGTTGGTTCTGGTTCGAAGCCCTGCTTGTTGTTGTTGATAGGTGCCATCCAGTTGATTTGGACTCATAGTGACTCCATATGACAGAGTAGAACTGACCGTAGGGTTTCCTAGGCTTTCATGTTTACAGGAGCAGATCACCAGTCTTTCTCTCAAGGAGCCGCTGATCAGGTTTGAGCTGCCAACCTTTCGGTTAAAAGCTGAGCGCTTAACCATTTTGCCACCAGGGTTGCTTGTATGTGTATCCTCCCCCTTCTGTTAGTAGGAGGGGCTAAACTCTTTACCCACTTTGCAATAGGGCTATGTGTATGCTTTTTTCCAAGTAAAATTAATTTTTATGGCCTTTTTTAGCCACTGTGTAAAATCACCTACAAGTACAGTGTAACTCCATTTTTAACTATACATCCTAATATTTCATCCTACCACTCGTCTGTCAGTTTGTCTTACTGTGGTGGTTTGCGTGTTGCTGTGATGCTGGAAGCTATGCCAACCATATTTCAAATACTAGCAGGGTCACCCATAGTGGACACGCTGGGCATTTCTCAAGCTGAAAGAACTGAAGAAAAAATTCAAGCTTCGTGTTACAATATTGAAGGATTCTATGGGCAAAATATTGAATGAGGCAGGAAGCATCCAAAGAAGATGGAAGGGATACACAGAGTCACTGTACCAAAAAGAATTGGTCGATGTTCAGCCATTTTAGGAGGTAGCATATGATTAAGAACTGATGGTAATGAAGGTGAAGACATTGGCAAAAAGCAAGGCTCCAGGAATTAACTGAATACCAATTGAGATGTTTCAACAAACAAATGCAGCACTGGAAGTGCTCATTCGTCTGTGCCAAGAAATTAGGAAGATAGCTACCTGGCTAACTGACTAGAAGAGATCCATATATGTGTTCATTCCAAAGAAAGGTGATCCAACAGAATGCGGAAATTATGGAACCAACATCATTAATATCACATGCAAGTAAAATTTTTCTTAAGATGTTTAAAAAACAGTTGCAGCAGTAAATCGACAGGAAACTGCTAGAAATTCAAGCCAGGTTCAGAAGAGGACATAGAATGAAGGATATCATTGCTGTTGTCAGATGGATCTTGGGCGAAAGAATACCAGAAAGATGTTTACCTGTGTTTTATTGACTATGCAAAGACATTCGATTGTGTGAATCATAACAAATTATGGATGACATTGTGAAAAACGGGAATTCCAAATCACTTAAGTGTGCTCATGCAGAACCTGTACATAGACCAAGAGGCAGTTGTTTGAACAGAAGAAGGGGATACTGAGTGGTTTAAAATCAGAAAAAGTGTGTGTCAGGGTTGTATCCTTTCACCATACTTATCCAGTCTTTACGCTGAGCAGATAATCTGAAAAGCTGGACTATCTGATGAGGAATACGCATCAGGATTGGAGGAAGACTCATTAACAACCTGCGATATGCAGATGACACAGCCTTGCTTACTGAAAACAAAGAGGACTTGAAGAGCTTACTGATGAAGATCCAAGACTACAGCTTTCAGTATGGATTATACCTCAACATAAAGAAAACAAAAATTCTCACAACTGGACCAATAAGCAACATCATGATAAATGGAGAAAAGATTAAAGTTGTCAAGGATTTCATTTTACTTGGATTTGCAATCAAGGCCCACAGAAGCAGCAGTCAAGAAATCAAATGATTATTGCATTCAGCAAATCTGCTGCAAAAGACCTCCTTAAAGTGTTAAAAAAAAAAGAAAAAAAAAAAAAAGATGTCACTTTGAGGACTAAAGTGTGCTTGACCTAAGCCATAGTATTTTCAAATACCTCCTACGCATGTGAAAGCTGGGTAATGAATAAGGAAGACTGAAGAAGAATTGATGCCTTTGAATTATGGTGTTGGTGAAGATTGTTGAATATATCATGGACTGCCAGAAGAACGAACAAATCTGTCTTGGAAGAAGTACAACCAGAATGCTCCTTAGAAGCAAAGATGGCAAGACTTCATCTCACATATTTTGGACATGTTATCAGAAGGGACCAGTCCCTGAGGAAGGACATCATGCTTGGTAAAGTAGAGGGTCAGCGAAAAAGAGGAAGATCTTCAACAAGATGGATTGATACAGTGGCTGCAACAGTGGGCTGAAGCGTAACAAGGATTGTGAGAATGGCACAGGACCAGGCAATGTTTCCTTCTGTATTACATGGGGTTGCTATGGGTCGGAAGTGACTTGATGGCACCTAACAACAATATTCCATCAGATGTTTACTTGGATTTAGCAGGGATATTACTTTTTGGATAACTCAATAAAATATATTTGAAATTTATATGCTGAGGTTTAACAGCCCTGTCACTGCCATACTGTATTTATTACACAATTGCTAAAACTCAGCAAACGTGTCTGATGATCTAATTAATACGCAAAGCTGTCTTACTATGGTAAAAATAAATCTTTAAGTCATGATTTAAAGTATAATTCTAAAATATTTGACAGTCTCCTATAAGCAACTGCTGACTTAAATTACAATGTTTACAGTGGAAAAGTTTGTTTTAAATGGCAAAACTGAAAAAAAACTGCTGTGACATCAAAGGGGCTATCCGACATTTTGATAATAAACGGATTCTTTTTTTTTTCCCCTGTGTGTACAATAAAGCATTTCTTAGCCACAGATCAAAACATGAGAGTTTAATAATTTTTAGTGAATAATTAAGTAGATACAGATTTCAGTTGCATTCCTAAGTGCTTTTGTAGCTTTATAATATTCGTAGTTTCAAAATGGTAAAATGAGACATGAGGCATAGATGAGTGTTGCTTTACTTTGAAGGAAATTTCAAACTGATTGAGGTTGATTGCTTAAAAAATGGTTATATCATTGCTGTTACAGTATAAACCAAACCAAAACCAAATCTGTTGCCATCAAGTCAATTGCAACTCATAGTGACCCTATAGGACAGAGTAGAAACGCCCCATAGGATTTCCAAGGCTGTAATCTTTACAGAAGCAAGCAGCCACATCATTCTCCCACCAAGAGGCTAGTGGGTTTGAACTGCCGACTTTTCAGTTAGTTAACTGGGCGCTTAGCCACTGCACCACCAGGGCTCCTTCTGTTACAGTACAACCCAGAAAACCAAACACATTGCCATCGAGTCGATTCTGACATTGGACAAAGTAGAACTGCCCCAGAGGGTTTTCAGGCTGTGGCTGGTGGATTCAAACTGCCCACCTTTTGGTTAGCAGCTGAGCTCTTAACCACTGTGCCACCCGGGCTCCAATAGTATGTACAGTTCGATTTTATTATTAATGTCAAACCATATTGTTTATAGATATGGTTGAGTTAACACATTTTTCATTATAAAAATAATATATTTATTTAGTTTATGATCACTTAGCTTTTTTTTTTTTTAAGAGCATATTCTCCGTAAACTTACATCATTTTGTATCATTTTCATAGGAAGACTGAAAGAGATTCGGAATCAAGAGAAAGTTCTCAAAGCATCTCTGACACAGCACACATTTTCTTACCAAAATGACTCACAGTGGAATTCTGTTCCCAAAATGTATATCTCTTTGTGGGAAAAGAGGAAAATTATGAGTAAAAAAATTTGAGATAACTTGATGAACTAGTTAAAAAAAAAAAAAGAAAAACTAGGTATTTTTGCCTTACCAATAAGGATGAACTTTTTTTTTAGTATTATTTTGAATTTATTCTGCTCTAGCGGAACATATACAAACTTCAATTCAAGAATCATTAAATAAACTTTATTGTAATAAAGAAAACTTGGAATAAAAGAAGATTTGGTCCTTCATTGTGTTTTAGAATTCACTTTCTGAGTCTGAATTTTTGAAAGGAAGAGAGTCAGATGCAGAGCAGATCATTCGGTGGCTTTTGTACCATGGTCACATACCCACATGTGGAATGGGGAGATCTATTAGTCTGACTAAAATGAGATCTCCACTCAACTTGCTGAGACTACATTTGATTTTGAATCTCAATCTCTAATCATAAAAGTGATCAGATTACATTTGATGAATGAATGTGTATTAACTTTGGATGAATCAGTGGTTTAGATCCCAATGATACTTTTTTCCTATTACAAAATTTATATGAAAGAAACACAAAAACAAAGTCTTTTTGACCATACTTTTCATATGAGTTAACTTGGGTGCTTAAGACATATCTTCCCTTATGTAGGTGTCACTTACCATTTTTCAAATTACCCTTAATTTCTTAATGATATGCCAATCTCTGGTCTTCCTTGAAGCATTTAACATAAGGGTCAAGAACACAAAATTTGAAGTCAGGCATTAGCCTGAGTCCTAGCTCCACTACTGACCAGCTGTGAGGCCTTTTTCACATTACTTCATTTTTCTATGCCCCAATATTTACATGTAGAAAATAACGATGATAATATCTACCTCATGGGTTTGTCGTAGGGATTAATAAAGTACTGTGAGTAAAGTACTCAGCACCATGTCTGAGACATGATAAGTAGTCAAGAAATGATACCTGATGTGATTTTGTTATAAATTTTAAAGTAAATTGCGAGTAAAATTTTAAATACAGAACTGTTTGAAGCTTTTGCTTGTCACTTGAGTTAACTGGAGATACCCTGTGATGTTATAAAAGTAGGGTTAAAAATAATACATGATTCTGATTTTCCTGATTGATTTATAAACTAGCTTTAAGTATAATTTTAGTATACTTTAATGGTATAACGTGTCTTACATAGCAATTTGCATATCTTACCTTTACTTAGAAACTGTTCTATTTTAGTTTTCATGCAAATCTTTAATAATTAATGTTTTATGGAACTCTAAGTCTTTGTACTGTTCAAAATGTAGTTAAAAGTTCTCAGTGTTAAATCTCAATGTCATTCTTCCAAAGCCCTTCAGGTTAATTGGAAAAAATCTTACTCACTCTTTCCAGGTATTAGTCATGTATAATAGATAACTATGATGGGGACTTTTTTCAGACTTTTTTGGTAAGGTCTACTTAATTAACACTGGAAATGAGGACACATCATGAAGTTAATGTAAGGGAGAAAAAATCTTTCAAGTGTTATTGGGCAGGTCTCCAAGAAAAAAAACCAAGTAGAATTATTTGGAGAATATGGAAAAGATCTATGCTTTTGTTTTAAATAGATAACTACTGAGTGGATGTATTACCTTTGTATGATAGCTTGTATTGTACCCTTGAGTTTTGAGAATCTATATCCCCCCCTTTTTTTTTAGTTCCAAGCTAACAAAATAAAGTAACAGTAAAGTAACTTTTTAGGTTTTTGTTCTAAAATGAATTGAATATTTCATTATTTTTAATAAACAATGTATGTACATGGTGTAAAATTTAAAAGGACAGAAGAGCATATAGTGAAAAGTAAATTTCTTTGAAACCCCTTCTTCCATCGTTGCTTTCCTTACTTAACAACATATCCTGGATATCATACTATGGGTTACTCCTTATTAGACAGAGTTTAAATAGGAAAGCCAGCCTCATGAGGGCTGTTGCTACTCAAATAGTAGACTTGAAATGTCAAGTTTGTGGTTGCCTGTTTGAATGCACATCTTGGAGACAAGACCTGTCTCTTTCTTGAGGCACCCCCAAACTTTGGCTAGGAATGTTCTACTTTTTTTCATTCATAAATTATAAATATTTTTAAAAGCATGGATAACTTGATGAACTATTTATCAGAACTGTAAGGTCACTTTGAGTCGGAATCAACTCGATGACAATGGTTTTTTTCTTTTTTTTTTTTTTTAATGATAGGAGGAGGTACACAGTATCCTGGAGAAACATTAGAAAGAGATAAAGACATGAACAGCTCTCAGATGCTCTCAGCTTCTGGGATTTAGAAAAACCAGTTACCACTGAGTCCACTCCGACTGATGGTGACCTCACGTGTGTCAGAGTAGAACCATGCTCCATAGGGTTTTCAGTGACTGATTTTTCGGAAGTAGATCACCAGGCCTTTCTTCTGAGGTACCCCTGGATGGACTTGAACTTCCTACCTTTCAGTTAGCTGCTGAGTACTTTAACCATTATGCCACCAGGGCTCCTTTCTGGGGATTTAGTCTTCACTATTTCCAAAGTATATCTACTATGAAACATTTTATTTATGCTCACATTATTTTTGCTTCTTGCATTCCATTCCTTCTTTCTACTTTTCATTTCTTTTTCATGAAGGTCATACTTTAGTATGCTCTTAGAGTGGGTCTATTAATTGGCAAACTCTCAGTCTTGGTCTGAAAAGAGCTTTATCCCATGTTCACTCTGTGGTTAGTTAGGTGTAGAATTCTAGGTTGTGTTTTTCTAAGCACTATAAAGGAAGCATTCCATTGTTTTTGGAAGCGTAAGGTTTCTGTTCACAAGTCTGCTGTGAGTTTAATTGTAGTTCATTTGAAAATACCCTATTTTTCTCCCTCTCTAATTGCTAAGATCTCCTTTTCCTTAGGGGTTGTGGTTTGAACACGTTGTGTCTGGGTGTGAGTTTGTTTTTATTTATTCTGCTTGGGGCTCCTTTGGATTATTGAATCTGAGGAGTCATCTCGTTCGTCCATTTTGGAAAATACTCATTTTCCAAATTATCTCTTTGAATATTGCTTTTCTCCCATTTTCTTGATGCTTCTGGAATTCTTATTGGATGTATATAGGCCCTTATCTTTCTGTGCTTCATGTTTTCTCAGCTTTCTTTTGTATTTTCCATCTCTTCACATCTCAGTGCTCTGTAATTTCATCATATCTATCTTTTGGTCTGTTAATTATCTCCTCAACTTTGTCTAACACCCTATTTAACTTATCTATTGATTTTTTTTTTTTTAATAACTTTTTCATTCCGGTGATTTTTCAAATCTTTTTTTGTTTTTTCCCCTTAGTTCTAATTCTTTCTTGTGGTTTTGACACCTTTTTTCATGTCTTTAACAATTTTAAAGATACTTATTATAATCTTTATCATATCACTGTATTGTCCGAACTAAAGTTCCAAACCAAAGACCCGATGCCTTCAAGTCAATTTTGACTCATAGCGACCCTATAGGACGGAGTAGAATTGCCCCATAGAGTTTCCTAGGCTGTAATCCTTACAAAAGCAGTTTGCTACATGTTTCTTCCAAACAGTGGCTGGTGGGTTCAAACTGCTGACTTTTCAGTTAACAGCCAAGCACTTTTAACTACTGAGTCACCAGGGCTCCTTTTTGAAGTTCCAGCTTTACAACTGTATAAAAGCAGGCCTTTTTTTTTTTTCTCCCTACCCAGAGCATAGACAGAAACAGTCTTCTCCTCATCTCCTACGCTAGTGGATGTTTCATTTTGTTTGTTTGTTTATTTTTGTTTTTTCCTCTCTGCATTTAAATGAAGGGGCAGCGATTCAGGGATCCTACTTTGTACTGGAGTCGTAGACCTTGTACAAAACCAAGCTTTCTCTGCTCTCACCACTTGGGCTATAACATCAGATTCTGGTGTTCAGTTTTTTCTTCTTGTGGCATATGGAATTTCCATTTGTTTCTTATGAGTTCAGTGTTGAATTTAAAATTATATATAAGCTATGTGTTTATAGCAGTAATGTTTTCAGGTTACGCATTTCTCAGACCCCTGAAAGTCAGTATAATTTTGTTGATGCTACTGATGTCTGAGAGTGATGGACTCTGGTGGCTTGTAAAGCTGCAGACTGTGAGGCAAAACTCAAGGTGGCAGAATGAAAATGGGGTGAAAAATAGAAACGATAGTGATATGATTTCTTCATGGAATTTACTAGGAGTGGAACTGGGGATGGATGTGGCTGCTTCTTTCTCATCACTAAGTTTCAGACGCTCCCAGAGAGTCTCTACTTCCTCATAGAGGTTCTCATCTATGGTTAGTTTCCATTTATTTTGGTCATGTAAGTTTTCTTGAAGAAGCCACTGGGGTTTGGGTACAACAAATGCTTAAGCAGTCAGCTTTATTCATCCGATAGGTATCTTCCTTAAGAACTTACAGTTATTTTAGAGAATAAATTATTCTAAGTGAAATTTTTTAGATTTAAACTAAAATGTGTACAAAGATAGTTAAATGTCAAATACAGGTATAAGATCAAGTCAAAGAAGATCAATCAAATTTGTGAATGAGCAAATTGGGGAGGGTAGCTAATATGTTGAAAGACATAATCAAGATTCAAAGTTATTCAAATTGCAATTTAAACAACACTAAGGAGCCCTGGTGTTTTAGTGGTTAAGCGCTGGGCTGCTAACTGAAAGATCAGCAGTTCAAACCCACCAGCCACTCTGTGGGAGTCTGCTTCTGTAAAGATTACAGCCTTGGAAACCGTATGGGGCGGTTCTTACTCTGTCCTGTATGGTTGCTATGAGTCGGAATCAGCTTGATGGCAACATGTGTGGCATTTAATAAACTTTTCAAAGAGCGTCTTGGGATTGTCCTGCTTTTAGCTCTCAAATAAGGTCCCATTGCTTTTGTCAGTGTTTTATTTTTAGAGTCTTGATTCTTAGCTGAAGGAGCTCTGGTGGTGCAGCGGTTAAAGTGCTCGGCTGCTAACCTAAAAGTCGGTAGCTCAAACTCAGTAGCCACTTCTCAGGAGAAAGATGTAGATGTGACATTCTGCTTCCATAAAAATTACTGTCCTATAAGGCCACTATGAGTCAGGATCGACTTGCCAGCAGTGGGTTTAATTTTTTTTTTTTTTTGGTTGGATTCTTATCTCTTCCATCTTTGGCATAAATTCATTTTGTTCTTGGGCGTACCCCTTGTTTCTCTTCTTTTCTTTAGTTGTCCTTACTTCCCCCTTTTGCTCCTTTTCTCCATTCTCTTCCACTGGAATATGGTCTCCATGGACAGTAAGAGGTAAAGCCTGCAATTTTGTGTTTACGTAAGGTTTAGCATTATATTTTACAAATAGTAGGCAGTCAATGAATATTAATAAATTAGAAATGCACTCTTGCATTTGAGTTAGAAAAACCAATTGCACAGGACAGAGGTAACCAACTTAAATAGTTTTCATGCTTTTGTTGGCTACTGACTCCAGGTTAAGTATAAGCCAAAAGTAGATGTGTTTGCTCTAAAAGAAAATGCAAATTTAGCTATGTTAGTAGAAACAGAGTATCCAAAACAAGATAAATAATGTTGTTATTGTTGTTAGGTGCCATCGAGTCGGTTGTGACTCATCATGACCCTACGTACAATAGAACCAAACGCTGCCTAGTCCTGCACCATCTTCATGATCGTTGTTACACTTGAGCCAATCATTGAAGCCACTGTATCAGTCCATCTTGTTGAGGGTCTTCCTTTTTTTCACTGACCATCTACTTTACCAAGCATGATATCTTTCTCCAGGGACTAGTCCTTCCTGATAACATGTCCAAAGTATGTGAGACGTAGTCTCACCAGCCTTGCTTCTGAGGAGTATTCTGGTTGTACTTCTTCCAAGACAGATTTGTTCGTTCTTTTGGCAGTCCATGGTATATTCAACATTCTTCACCAACACCAAAATTCAAAGGTGTCAATTCTTCTTCGGTCTTCCTTACTCATTGTCCAGCTTTCACATGCATATGAGACGATTGACTTGGATCTGATGCACCTTAGTCTTCAAGGTGACATCTTTGCTTTTTAACACTTTAAAGAATTCTTCAGTATTGCAACTATTGCCCATAGAATCCTTCAGTATTGGAACTCCAGGCTTGAATTTTTTTTTCTATTCTTTCAGCTTGAGAAATGCCAAGCATGTTCTTCCTTTGTGGTTTTCTAACTCTAGGTCTTTGCACATATCACTATAATACTTTGTCTTCTTGAACTGCCCTTTGAAGTCTTCTGTTCAGCTCTTTTACTTCATGATTTCTTCTGTTTGCTTTAGCTACTCGATGTTCAAAAGCATATTTCAGAGTCTCTTTTGACATTCATTTTGTTTTTTTTTTTCTTTCCTGTCTTTTTAATGACCTCTTGCTTTCTTCATATATGATGTCCTTGATGTCATTCCATGACTCGTCTGGTCTTCCGTCATTAGTGTTCAACCTGTCAAATCTATCTTGAGATGGTCTCTAAATTCAGGTGTGATATACTCAGGGTCGTACTTTGGCTCTAGTATACTTGTTCTAATTTTCTTCAGCTTCAACTTAAACTTACATATGAGCAATTGATGGTCTGTTCCACAGTTGGCCCCTGGCTTTGTTCTCACTGATGATATTGAGCTTTTCCATCATCTCTTTCCACAGACGTAGTTAATTTTATTCCATCTGGTGAGGTCCATGTGTACAGTCGCCGTTTATGTTGTTGAAAAAAGGTATTTGCAATGAAAAAGTTGTCGGTCTTGCAAAATTCTGTCATGCGATCTCTGGCATCGTTTCTATCACCAAGGCCATATTTTCCAACTACCGATCCTTCTTCTTCGTTTCCAACTTTTGCGTTTCAATCGCCAGTAATTATCAGTGCATTTTGATTGCATGTTTGATCAATTCCAGGCTGCAGAAGTTGGTAAAAAGTCTTCAGTTTCTTTATCTTTGGCCTTAGTGGTTGGTACAAAAATTTGAATAATAGTCATATTAGCTGGTCTTCCTTGTAGGTGTATGGATATTATCATATCACTGACAGTGTTGTACTTCAGGATACATCTTGAAATGTTCTTTTTGACAATGAACACAATGCCATTCTTCTTCAATTTGTCATTTCCAACGTAGTAGAACATGTGATTGTCCGATTCAGAATGGCCACTATCAGTCCATTTCAGCTCACTAATGCCTAAGATATGGATCTTTATGTGGTCCATTTGATTTTTGACAATTTCTAATCTTCCTAGATTCATATTTCGTATATTCCACATTCTGATTATTAATGGATGTTTGCAGCTGTTTTTTCTCGTTTTGAGTCATGCCACATCAGCAAATGAGGGTCCTGAGAGCTTAACTCCATCCACATCATTAAAGCCGACTCTGCTTTGAGCAGGCAGCTCTTCCCCAGTTGTATTTTGAGTGCCTTCCAACCCGAGGGGCTCATCTTCAGCACTATTATCAGACAGTGTTCCGCTGCTACTCATAAGGTTTTCACTGGCTAATTTTTTTCAGAAGTAGACTACCAGGTCCTTCTTCCTAGTCTGTTGTAGTCTGGAAGTTCAGCTGAAACCTGTCCACCATAGGTGACCCTGCTGGTATTTGAACACTGGTGGCATAGCTTCCAGCAGCACAGCAGCACACAAGCCCCCACAGTATGACAAACTGACAGACGTGTGGGGGTAAATAATAGTCCCCCTGAATTTTGTATTACTTATTCCAGTATATGGATATTGTATTCACTTTGGGCCAACATACTTAAGAGGTTATTGTCAAATGCGAGGCTGATCAGAGAAGAGACATCCAGATGGATAGCCTGGCAAATATAATAGTTAAATACACCCTAGATGTTCAACCAAGAGATGGGGGAGAAAAAAAAAACAAGAAAATTGAAAGGTGGTATGAAAGCTATCCTTAAACATATGAGGAGCTAATATGTGCGTTTTTAATTAGATTTTTTTCTGTGTCTCCAAAGAGCAAAACTGGTAAGATTAGCAGGAGTTAAGTTTGGGCTGTAAATAAGAAATATAGCAATATACTAACAAGAATGATTTGAAAATGGAATGGACCACCCTGAATGTTCAAGCAGAGTCTATGTGACCAAATTTTAGGAATACTTATGGCCTGTAAGATTCCTGCTCTGGAACCAGAAGGCCTTGGTTCATTGGGATTCTCTGGGACCCTTCTTGTTACAGGTCTTCATAACAGTAACTGCCTCAGACTACATTTCTTAGGGGACTTGCTGTAATAATAAAGAGGTGTGTAGCATGATGGTTAAGAGTTAAGAGTCTGGACTTGGAGGTGTAAATTCAAGTGCTGACCCTGACTACCTTTGCTAACTGTGGCAGGTTACTTAAACTTTATGTGTGTCAGTTTCCTTGTTTTAACATGGAATGGTAACAATAATAATACCTATTTCATTGCGCAGTTGAGATGATTAAATTAGTAAATACATATAAACAGTTAGAGCAATAGTTCAATAAATATTAGCTTTTGTTAAGACCTTACTCCTAACCCCTACAGTAACTCTTATCATCAGATGGAACTAAGGTTCAAAAATTAATTGGCTCTGGGTTCTACAGCCAGTGAAGAGGTAAAATAAGGAATCATGCCCAAGGCTGTCAGATTAAAATAATCTGTGCACTTCTTGCTCTGCAATGTGATCTTCACTGGACATGATTAAATGCCTTTAAATGGCAGCAAACTTTGTGGAATGTAGGTGCCAAATTATCTAAATTAAATATTTGTTAAGCTCCTGTTCACGCACAGCACAATGTGGCATGTATATGAAGATGCAGAAAGTAAAATGCATTTGTTTTCTCTTGGAAGTTTCTCTCTCTGACTGTCTAATACACAGAAACATTTTATCCAGGAGAGAGAACAGGTAGGCACAAAAATAATAGCAATACCTTTTAAGTGATTGCTAACTACTAATCTTCTTTGGAATGATAACCCCAGAAGAATTGCGCCCAGGAAGAATGAATTTTGGAGCTGTTATCCCATCAGTTATAATTTACAGGGGGAAGGCTTCATGATAAACTCCTACTGGTAGGACCTAGGAAGCAAATAAACAGCTGATTAAATGTGTGAAAAGTGCACTCTCGAGTGTTAGAAAAGGTTCCATTGCCAATTTTCTCAATATTCATGTCTGAAGGTAATTATAAGACTGAATAGGAATGAACTTGGACCTCTTATTTAATCAAAAGCCTCAACAAAACAAGTTAAAGGAACTCTCTGATATTCTTAGCCTTTTAAGATGTAGAAACTCTTTCTTGTCCTTCTTAGATGAGGTGTTTTCATTTGCCTTGAGCAGCCTTTAAAATATAAATTACTCTCTCACTCAAAAAAAATTTTTTTCCGGATTTTAAAAGGCCCAACTCAGGTCTTAAAATTAACCTTGCTTTGTCCTTTTTATATAAAGCCAAGTATATTTTTACTATTTGTTATCATTCTCTTAAAAAAATATTTAATTGAAGGAAAATAAAATCACTTGATTTAAACTGTTTATTTCTTTTTACTTGAAAATCAGTCAATCTAATGGCCTCTGAAAAGATGACAATTTATTATTCATTATGATCTTCCTGTTTTTGATAATTTATAGCAAAAAGAAATTAATTAAAACACAGATGCCTATAAACGGTCCCCTGTGAGGAAGAATCAAGAGTAAGTTACATATTACAGGATGCCAAAAACCTTTACATCCTGAATTATGGGAAGGGGATGCTTTCCATAAATCATAAAACTTAATTACAAACCAGAGGGTACTGAATCTCTGTTACACAGACAATTTTGCACGTATGCTGAGTGAGAGCCAAGAGTCAGCGTCTGAAATCAATCAGAATCAATAAACTAATTTTAGTTTATGTAGGAGCCAAATACAGAGAATTTTGGTAAATTTTATTGGAATCATTAATAAATATTTAAACTATATTATCTGAGAGTGTGGGAGAAAGATGTAGCAGTCTGATTCCATAAAGATTTACAGTCTTGGAAACCATAGGGGGCAGTTCTACTCTGTCCTATAGGGTCACTATGAGTCTGAATCAACTCGATGACAATGGGTATGTATGTGTGTATCTGAGAGCAGATCTCAAGGAGCTCTTGACATGTTCACCTGGCCATATATTTTTATAAAATTTGCAATAGTAAAACATTTTGGTAATCTCTTTTTCCTGAAGGGGCCCTTAAAATTATATTGGCGTCTAGCCCGACAGATCCACCACTACACAAAGTTAATTCTTACTTTGGGGCTTCTCTTGCCTTAAAACCCTGGCAAACTTTCTGCTTCCATTCTCTCTAGGCTCTCCCTGATTTTCCTGAGGCCCTTATTCTCTCTTTCTAGCTCTCAATTTCAGACCTGTAAATACCCACCTTCCACCTTTCTCTTTCATCCCACCATGCTCTAGAAGGAGAGAGGGACTGTCACTTTTCATACCCAAAGAGGCCATCAACCTATTTTCCTAAACCAACACCTTGTTCTCTGTTATAATACATGCCACTCTCCTATTATGCAAAATCAACATCAATTATTATTTTGAACTGCCTTTTAAAATTTCCTGATACATCAGCTGATCATTATTGAAAACTCACCGTGTACCAAACAATGTGCATTCATGAACTCATTTTAATCCTAGCAACAACTTTCAGAGGTGAGTATAATTACTTCCACGATCATTTTTTAAAAAACTGGTGCTTAAAGGGAGTCCTGGTGGCACACTGGTTAAGAACTTGGCTGCTAACCAAAATCTCAGCAGTTCAAATCCACCAGCCGCTGCTTGGAAACCCCATGGGGCAGTTCTGCTCTGTCTGTGGGGTCGCTATGAGTCAGAATTGACTCGACGAAAATGGTTTTTTTTGTGGGGGGGTTAGCGCTTAGAGAGGTTAAATAACATGGCCAAGATCACACAGCAGGTGTGTGACTCTTGATTGGAATGGTTACACCTGGCCCCAGATGTTCTTCATAAAGTAACCCTTTCTCCACTTTACCATCCAGACAGCACTGTTCTGTGAAACTTTCCTTGACAAACCCAACCAGAAGTATTTTTACTTTCTAATGCCTATGTTTGTATAAATTTTGTTCCACTTCCCCAAACTAACTTGTATTATTATTACTCCTAAAGCACGGGGACATTTTCTTAATCCCTTATGGTGCTTGGTGCAGTGCTTCATGGAGATCAACCTAGTAATCATTTGTGGGATGGTTTTTATAGCTACCAAACAATCTGAGTTATATCCAGGCATAGGAAATAACTATTATGGAATTCATAAATAGGCTGCTTTTTAAAAATGCTGTTGAAAAAAGTAATCATTTATTATCATAAGTAGGATATAACCTACATGGCCCATATCTCTAACATCTCTTACCTGATGAACCTGGCCCTCATTACATATACTGTATCATTCATCCAAACCTGTTGCCATCTGGTTGATTCTGTCTTACAGTGACCCTATAGGACAGAGTAGAACTGCTCCATAGGGTTTCAAAGGCTGTAATCTTTAAGGAATCAGACTGCCACATCTTTCTTCCACAGATCGACTGGTGGGTTCAGACAGCCGACCTTTTGGTTAGGAGCCGAGTGCTTAACCAACCACTGCAACAGCAGGGCTCCTTATGTCATTCACAAACCTAAAAAAAACCATGATCGCTGAGTCGATTCTGACTTGAAAATGCAGACATGTCTAATTTCTTAATAGGTGATGTTGGCTCTTACAACAAGATGGCATTGTTGGAAGAAAGGTGTTCTTAGTTGACAAGGGAAGCAACTATAATCTTAATTAGTCACTAACTAATAATAGCTCCCTCCGATCTTGAGAAGTTTGGCTACTGACATACTGTACAGGCAGTCCCCAGGTTACAGACGAGATCCATTCCTAACTGTATCTTTAAGTTGAATTTGTAGTTAAATCTGAACGGGTGCACGCAGTTCTTGTTTAGCCTTCCTTTAGAGTAAGAAAAGGCTTGAAGACTTTTCTGTGATTTAAAAGCTGCATGTGCAGCAAGGGAAGGTGATTGTGATGAAGTTTTTGTTGTGAGTACAGGTTGGTTCAGTGATTTCAAAGTGAGGGCAAATGTATATAACATTAAAAGGCAAGTAGGAGTTGGCTGGTAAATCAGATGTTTGTAACCTGGGAACTGCCTGTATAAGCAAAAAAGAATAAACTAGTACTTACTTGTGGATTGAAATGGGATGAGTATATTATGGACTGTGAGTTATGAGTTGGTGACCCAACGAAGGGAGCTTGATGAAGGGGTGGTAGGAATATTTTCTAAGAGGGAGTGGGCATGTGAAAAAAGTGAGAGTGAAACTGGACATCAATCATTCAAGTAACAGAGATAAACATTCAAAGGAAGAAGTATGGTGTTCAGTGGCTTGGAACAGGTGGGTGACTTCTAGCATAAGAATGGGTCTGTGCAAAGCTTCTGTGAGGGGAACTTAATTAGGTATTCTGGTGAAGAAATTCTGGTCTGCCTTTTTGTGACAAACAAAATCAAGAATATAACATAGGAGTAACCTTAAGGTATGTATTGTTAACAAGTGTTGTTTAAAAGTAGTGCCTCGTTGTGCATGAGAAGTCTGCCTGGAACAAAATTCTCATCCTTCTCTTTGAATTTAAATGCCATAAAAGGAGTATTTTGGTGGCCAGCAGTTCTTTTGCCATTGGACTGAATCAGAGGAATGTGCATAAACTGTAATATAATGTTAGACCTCAGAAAGAGTTTCCAAAATGGAGGCAGACCAGCATCATGGTCAAAAGTGTGAGCTGTGGAGTCAGGGTGCTGGAATTCACTGTCCCAGCTCTACCACTTACAGCCTATGCCAGTACTGGGTAAATGATTCCATCTCTCCTAATCTGTTTTCGTCTCTGTAAAAAGGATTTGATAATAGTACCCCTTGTGGTCGTTGTGACTATTAAATGAGCTAATTCATGTAAAGCACTTAGCACGGTGCCTGGCACATAGCAAGTGCTCAAAAATGTTAACTACTATTATTAAAATTAACTGGAAGAAAGCATAAAAATGATGACTGTCACTCAGGTTTAGACCTGTCTTAGATTCTTTTTATCCTGGTGTTGCAGTATGCAAGGAGACACACATATACTTACTTTCAGATCAAAAACACCACCTACTTTCATTGCCACCTCTGATGTCTTGTGTCCCAAAGGAGTAGATCCCTGATGTAGGACACAGTCCCCATATCCATGGTTTTTCTGAAGTAGAATGTGGGGATCACAGAAGTCATTCTGCTACACAAGCAGTAACACTGGGAGGATGAACGCCCATAGATGTGTATCCACTGTCACCATTGTGCTGGGAAGTTCATCAGAGAGCTAATGGATTCTGGCTGCCTCATTAACATGATCCATTGTGTTGTCTCCCTTCACCTACTGCCTGGTAACTGAAGTATCAGCAGTTGTCTACAGATTTACAGCTATTGGGCTTTTCAGTAAGGCAAGGAAAAAAGAAACCAGAAAACAAGTTGCCCACTGAGATTATTAACAAAGGAGTCATGAAGAAATGAATTTTAAGAATAAAATATATTTGGCTAGAAATGGAATCAGTAAAACATAAATGAAATAATATCTTTCTCTAACCTTTCCCAAACAAAACAACTTTATAAATAAGGCCCCGATGTAGAATACAGAAACGCTTCCTAACACACTACTTTCCAGATGAAGCTAAAGGAGCAGGTTATAAACCATAGTAGATTTGTTGGCTGAAGGAGTGTCATCTAACAAGAGATATCATAAATGCACAGTAATTTTGTTAGCAAAGCTTAAGGAACTATCTATCATTTATATGGTATTTTTCACAGGCTGCTCTGTCATTGAGCTGCTGTGCACAGCACTTCAGGAAGGCCACTCTGACTACTCAGATGTAGTCATATGTGAATAGGTGCTGTGGTTACAGGTTGAAAAAGGCAGAGGCCTCCTGTCCTCAGGGAGGTTGCATTTTAGGAGAGAAATCATACCTTTAAAAATCAATTATATATATTTACATATTTATATAATATATGTAATTATTTTATATATACTTATGTTTTATATACATATATATATATATATATATATATATAT
>NW_004444059.1:4160688-4199136 GCF_000243295.1 Trichechus manatus latirostris
TATATATATATGTTTAGGAGCTCTGGTGGCACAGTGGTTAAGAGCTTGGCTGCTAACCAAAAGGGCAGCAGTTCGAATCCACCACCTGTTCCTTGGAAACCCTATGGGGCAGTTCTGCTCTGTCCTTTAGGGTTGCTATGAGTCAGACATGACTCAACAGCAATGGATTTGGTTTGGTTTTGGTTGTATATATTTAATTACCCTTGTAATAAGTGCTGAAGGTTCTATAAAAAGAACAACAGGGGACCTGACCTAGTCTAAGGAGTGGGTAGAGAAAGTGTCTCTAAAGTCATCTGAGTGGAGACAGAGGGACCACATCATTTGTATCTTTGAAGACTTATAGCACTTTGTATCACACTTAGGCACAGTTCATATATATTCTAATGCTGTCATCTTTTTTTGAGAATTAAACTCCCTGTAAAGTGAAATCTTCATAAAGAAAGATAATAATCTTAGAAATATTTGTTTTTTCATTAATAATTAACATAGTTCATGACATATGGTAAATGCCTAATAAATAACTTTATTTATTCACTCATTCAGCAAATAGTATTATATACCTACTGTGTGCTAGGCACTTTTCTAAGCATTCAGGAAATAGTAGTAACCTAGATGACAGGGTCCCTGCTCTTATGAAGCTTACATTCTGGTGGGGGATCTAGACAACATACATATAAATAAGTAATCTCGTGTGATGTAAAATACTGTGAAGAACATGAAATAGACTAATGTGGTAGACAGTGAGCATTAGTGGTTAGAGAAGACTTTTTTAAAGGAATGGAATTTAAGCTTTGAATCTTATGCCATCAGAGTATATAATCCCCACCCTTCCATTTGTTCACTGTCTTTTATTTATCGCAGATTTCTACGTCTGGTTGACTATTTTCTTCAACCATACCCTCCTTGGCTCTTTGAGCAGGCATGTAGATGGCCCAACCAATACTCTAGATATTTTTCAGTTCTTCTCATCTCTTTCATCCTACTTCAGCCATCCACTCACATGGTCATAACCTTGACCTTGTCCTTACGTATAATTACAGCAATTATGCAAAAAATTACTTTCAAACATCCTACTCTTTGGCCACCACCTCCTACCCTTCTATCTCACAAACTAGTACCTTCACTCCATTAATTGTTTTTGACTTGTTGAGAAAGCTAAATCTTTTATTTAAATATTTTTCCAGTACCCGACCTGATCTCATGGTTCATCAACCTAAACACTTCTTTATGAATGCCTTTAACTCTCTTGGGTCTTTCTCCCTACATTGTATTATGTGGCAAAATCTCAGCCCTTGTCAAATACAGCTTTTGGCCTCCTCCACTATGCTCCTGATTAGCTGACTGAGGCTGGAAAAAAATACAGAGCTTCATCGAATGGCCACTCTTTAAATTCATGAACACAGATCTCGAAAGAGAATGCAAAGCTACCATTCCTTAGAAATGTTCCTCTTCCACTTTCCAAAAATAACTACTTCATGCCCATTTATATCTCCACAAGAGTCTTAACAGCTCTGTTGAATTACTGCCTCCCACCTTCACCTGCTCCCTATTACTGATGACCTTGTCTCTAACTTCTTTAAGACAAAAATGAAAAGAATCAGCCTTGCAAATATTTGGAAAAATGGAAGGAATCAATTGTTTTGTAATTATTTCTCCACACCCTTTCTCAAAAATGCCTACTATCCTGTTGTGTTTATTTGACATGAGCTTAAAAATTTTTGTCGAGTTGAATTTTAGAAATTCAAGTCATTATCATGTACTTTTTACTTTTTCAACATTTACCTGTTTTAATCCCTAATTGATCTTGCTTCTTTCTTTGCCCACATTAAAAATTTCCCATATATTTCTAAGATCTCTATATTCAAGTTAAGATCATATTTTTCATTCATATTTTTCAGTTGAGCGTTATACCATTATTGTCATCTCTCAGGGGGAAATTGGCTCCCAGGCATTTAGGAAGCCTAACTTTCACTTCAAAAAGATCTCTGAAGTTTTTCAAGAATATGTATTTTATTCTCTGGTTCAGTCTGTGAAAAGAACCAAAAAACCCATTGCCATTGAGTCGATTCTGACTTATAGTGACCCTATAGCAACCCTGTATGTCTGTGAAAAGAGAAGTAGTTAAAATGAGCCAACTAATTGTTTTGCATGTAAGTTTTTTTTTTTTTTTTTAAGTGTAGAAGTTACCTTATAGATAATACCCCTTCCACTGGAATTTCTCCTTGAATCCATGGGTTTGATTGTCAGTGTTTAAGCAACTATAAAGGTGACTACATCGTTACAGATGTTTAAAAGACTGTTTGTATTTACAAGAGTGTTTTGTAATAAAATCCTTAAGGAACATATAACTTTCCAGTTATGACTCATGTTATAGCCTTCCATTAGTTTGTTCTGCTTTCAGTTTATCTAGTGATGTATATTGTAAAATGAAATTACCTTTTTGCTTTTAAAATTCTATAAAATAAAGAGTTTTAACTACATTTCCTATCATTAAAACCTACATACACAAGAGTAGTTATCCATTAGTGGCATGTTGATAGGTAAAAACTGATAGCTTTAAGTATAGACTTTAGTCAAGAATTACTGGAAAGTTTTATTTATTCACTGTGAGAACTGAAATTATATGCATATGCAAGTCACCTAAAATGTAAACAGAATCACTTAGATAATTTTCTAAAGCTTTAGAAGATTGAAATGTAAATATGTTCCATGCAAATATTTAAATCTGTTTTAAAAAATCTCAAAATGACGTTAACCTGTACATGCTTTAGTTTATTGACAATTTTTGCAGTCAGATTCTTTTCAATACTGACTTAAAAGCATTGAAATAATTTAAATTCAAACTCAAGCTTTTTCTACTTCTGAGGTCACAGAAATAGGCATTTATTATAAGAGATGAGCTGGGATATGTATCTTAGAAATAACAAAACACCTGAGGCTTCCTTCTGGTAATGTTTGGAATTTAAATTCAATTTCCATAAATCCAGCAAACTGTGGCCTTCTGATTTTTATGTTTCCTGTATTAGTGTATGAATATATCTAGATAAGAGTTTATGTTTGATAAATGGGGAATGATCTAAAACAATAAAATTGGTCTAAGGAAGTAAATTGCTTATGGCTTAAAAGTGAATTGGTTTTTCATGTGATTTCTGGGGAATAACATACATCAAAGGATTAAATTTATGCATTGGGATCACTATAGTAGCAGCAATTTGACACTAGATTTTTGTTGTTGTTATCATCTGTAGATTTATATATACTGTCCATATCTTATTACCCAGATATTAAAAGTTTAGTGTGGAATATTTTGTGAGTATTAGCAAAAAATCCATGAGGTTACTCTACCTTGCGTTCTTAACATGAACCAGTTTCTTTGGAACTTTGGGAGATACCCCAGGGGGCCACTTCATTCTGAGGGACAGGCTCATGTTGTGTGAGGAGAGAAAGCTAGGGAGGAGAGAGTGTCCGAGGTCCACGGAATAGAATCTGTCTTACCTCTGTACTCTTAGGGTACACTGTACCATTTGTGTGGTGCTTTTCTGTGGGCCCTCGTGAACCATCAGCTCTGTGAAGCGAGGCAGTGAGGGTAGTGCCTACCCCTCACTCCCAACTCAATCTCAGCAGACACCTCCTTTTTCCCTTAAATCCATGTAGACCTTCCACATAACTGTTCTCTATTCTGATGAACCCGTAACCAAAGAATGAAATTATGCATTTAAGAAGGTTATGACAGAGTACTGTTGTTGTTGGGTTGCAGTTGAGTCAATTTTCGACTCATAAAAACTTGCTGTTAATGTGAAGTAGGTACAAAGTCCACTCAGACTGGCTTTTAAAAAGGCTTCCTCTCTAAATGCATGTCGTTGTAGAACATTTTAAAAACGAGTCTTTACCATCCCAAGAAGAGGACAGTGGTGGTTCAGTGGTAGAATTCTCGCCTTCTGTGCTGTAGACCCGGGTTTGATTCCAGCTAATGCACCCCAAGCATAGCCACCACTTGTCTATTAGTGGAGCCTTGTGTGTTGTTATGATACTGAACAGGTTTCAGTGAGATGATAATGATGGGAATAGTGATAATGGTAATGCATTCAGTCATTCAACACATGCCTGCAAGTAGGATGGGCACTGGGAAAGCACAGTGACTTAATGATCAAAAAGACTCATCACTTGCCCTCAAGGAGCTCATGGTTTAGTGAGGCAACAGACTTAACCAAACAAGCGCACTGACATTCCACAAGTACAACTCTGATAAGCCTTACAGAGACACTGCACCGTACAACTACAAAAACTGCCATTCACATTGTGCTTGGGGTTGTAGTGGAAGGATTTGTCCTACTCAGGATGTCAGAAAGACTTCACCAGGCAACTGGATTGAACTGGGATCCAAAGGAAGGATAAGAGTTAAGGAAGTGAAGGGGGAGGGAAAGCATGTTCCGTGCAGAGGAAACAGCATGGGCAAAGAGCCTGTGACAGGGGCAGTATGGCACACTGAAGGAATGGAAAGGAGGCCAATGTGCCTGGAACACAAAGGCCAGGGGAGCCCAGTGTGAGATGAATCTTCCAAGGTAATAGGGGACAAACCATGAGGGCCTGTAGGTCCTTTAAATTTTGGTCTCTGTCTTCCAACCACAGAGAACCTATTCAGTGTTTTAAATATGGCCAGGTTTGAGCTACTCAGAGATCATTTTGGCATGAGTGCAGAGAAGAGATTAGAAAGGAGTAAAAGTGGGAGTGGGAAGAAGAGTTGGGAGGTGACTCAAAGAGAAAGATGATGGTAACTGAGATGATAATGGAAAGAACTAAAATGAGTTGAGCTCTGTTTAGCAGACACTATGCTGAGTGCCTAATATGCATTATTGGGAATGTGCCTAGGAAAATGAGATGCTCTGTCAAAGTAAGTTAACATTTACATTTCTCCTCCAGTCTCAGCACATTAAACATGCACAGTGCAGCTCTACTAAGATGTCAGCCAAGGTGTTAGAACTGAATATTAAAAATGCAAGACCTTTGGTCAAGACTTCATCTTACATTTCCCTACAAATTGCTCTTGTACTTCTTATCTCTCTGATGCCAAGTATAGGCAGATGTCAGTGCTTTGTAGCAATGATACAGCAAATCAAGAAGCACAGATGTTCTAAGTTTCTAATAACCAAACTATCTAAAAGTTTGTAGAATTATCTACCTGCAAAATCATGACTGAAAATGAATCCTCAAAATTCAAAGCAAGTCCTAATTATAGTATCTCCGTTTACTTAACACTTCAAGGTTTTAAGTAGGTTAAAAAAGGATTAAGAATAGAAGCTAATAAGATATTGCTCAATTGTAATCACTTTTTTCTGGTTTTTTTCTTGAGTCATTTGTTCATTAAACAAATGTTTGTTGTAGTGACTACTATGTGCAAGGTATTGTACTAGGCACTAAGGATATAATAGTAAAATGAAAATTCCTGTCCACTTGGAGCTTATGTTGTAGGGAAGAGAGGCATGCCATGAACAAGATAAATAAATAAATTATGTTAGATGAGACATATGTAGCAAACAGGATGTGTCCTATAATTTATACTAAATTTATGCTACCACATAGTATGGATCCTATAATAGAGAGTATGTGTCTTAGTGAGAAAAGTAAAGCAAAGAAGGAGGAACTTTTGAGTATAGGTGCATTTGGAGGTTGCAGTTTTTGACATCCAAGGAAGGGCTCACTGAGTCAATGGTATTATTATAAATACCTAAAAGAGATAAGGAAGCAAGCCATGAAAATATCTGGAAGAAGAAAATTCTAGGCAGAAGGAACAGAAGTGGAAGATTTCTGGAGAACTACCTTCTCTTGATTTGAATGGTATTTTTTCTTAATACTAATTTACAATATGGGGAATCAAATTTGTAATGATATTTATTAAAAGGTTGTATTGTCACAGAATAAGTATCTTGTTTGCTTTCTCTCTCCAAACTCTATTTAAAATGGCATATGAGGTGTTTCATGGTTTTTCAACAAGATATCTTTTAAAAGTTTCCTCTAATATTAAAAAGGAGATTATGAAAAATATTAAATGGGTGAAGATATTTTATAGATAAATAAACTAAATATTTCATTATATTGATAAAGTCCCTGTTGTCAAGGATATATCCCTGCTTCCAAGTTTTCTTCATTTTTATTTTTTATATTTTTCAAGATTTATGAAATTTGCATTCTTTTTTATTACCAAAATTTGTAGTTTTTTCAGATAGTGAGTGTACAATGATATTTTAAAAAAACAAAGTGGGTAATATGAAAAAAAAGGCTGGGGAGCTCTTGGATTGTGTGTTCCAGGAAGGCCTCTGTCAGTGCGTAATACTTGAACCACGACCAGAAGAATTTCAAGATGCCCTTCATGCAAACATGTGAGTGCTGAGTGTCTCCATATTGAATATTCTAGAAAATGATGTGTTCTTTCTATGTACAATTAAAATCTTTATTCATTCTGAGGAGTTCTCATATTAAGCATTTTTAGAACAGGTTTCTTCTTGCATTTATTAAGGTCTCTGTTATGAGACACCAATTACGCTTAAACTAAATTGTGTTTGCTAATCTTCCATATCTATTAGCTTTATCCTAGTTGGTTAAATCTTGTTTTTTTTTCCTTCCAACTATATATTCTGGAATTATCAAAAGTCCTTCTTTAAAATTGAGAACTTTATTTTAATCAGAGCTTCGAACTGGTTCTTCCCAGTTCAGTCATGGCCAAGGAAGCAACACCGGAACAGACCCAAAATTTGGGTGAACCGGAACCATAAGCAGATCAAGAAAAATTACAGATCATAGCCCTGCTAGAAACTTAATCTCTCTCTTAGAAAACAACGGCAGCGTACATGTTGCATAGCAGCCAAATCTCTTGCACATCAGATTTTGCACAGAATTGGAAACAGGGATGCCCGCTCAAAGATGGCAACCTACTGTACTGCTTTGAATGTGTGTCGCTCTCCTCAGTCCTGGCAATAATCCAGTCTTACACATCTGACTCCTGACAGGGCTCGCTACACCTTTTCAGAGTCTCTCATTTCAGCGCTTTGACCTGTAATTTTTCCCATTAAAATTTTGGTTCTGGATCACCCAAATTTTAAAAAAGTTTGAGTCTGTTCTGGTTTCGCTTCATCAGCCATGACTGAACCAGTTCAAAGCCCTCATTTTAAACCATATATATTCTGTTCTTTGTTGTTTGTAATTTATATATTGCTTCAGTAGTGATGTTGTTTTGGTTTTCAATTTTATTTCCTTAGGTCTGCAATTTTGTTTTTCTATTTATTTTGTGGTTTTACTATCTTGTTTTTTAATATTATGTTATATAATGAATATATTCCTTTTAAGCACTTATGGGAAATTTTGTTTTGAGGTTATACATTCTTCTATGCTGGATATTTCTGTTTTCCTATGCTATATTTTTATTGTTTATTTTCCACAGTTTTATATGTTTATTCCATTTCCTTTCATTATATTTTACTCATGCTTAGACAGTTTGGTCCACATTTTCTGTTTGACTTCTTTGTATCCCATCTGAAGTAACTGTTTGTTGTCCCCATCTGAGAGCTGTGGTTTGTGGGCTGGGTATTATGTGCTTTATCCATAATTTTTTTCTGGTTTCAGGACCTCATAGGCTAAGGGGAGAGCTCAGCTGAAATACCCATTGCCATCAAGTCAATTCCAGCTCATGGTGACCCTATAGGACAGAGTAGAATTGCCTCATGGGGTTTCCAAGGAGCAGTTGGTGGATTCGAACTGCCACCCTTTTGGTTAGCAGCTGAACTCAACCACTGTGCCACCAGGGCTCCCAGCCAAGATAGGGTCTGAAAATATTTGAGCTCTGCTTTCACATCTAAGATTTCATTAAGTGTTCGATGTTAGAGTTCAATCTATATAGTTGGAGAGCAGTCCCATTCCTGCAGAGATTCACTCTCAGGCTTTGGGTCAGCCCCTGACTTAGTTAGTCCTATTGAGCACACCTCCTATTTCACCTATTTCCCCCAGCTACTGTTTCCAGCACTCCTTTGTCAGAAGAGGATACCTACTTAGATTTCTTCTTACCAGATCTGAGAGTATTATTAAGAATCTCAGAATCTGGTATATTCTCCAGTATGGCTTCTTAGAAATGCAGTGGGATGAGGAATTTGAGCATGTCATATGGCTCCAGTTGGCTGCAGAAACTTAGGTTTCTTTATGTAAGGAATCAAATTGTACCCCTTTGCTTGTTTAGTTATTGGTGATTTTGTTGTTGTTGCTAGATTCTGTGCTGTTGTTCATTCTGCCGTCTAAACCATAAATCTCCCATCACTTGTATCTGACTCCGTTTGTCTCCCTCGTTTACATATATATATACAAACAGACTAAAAGTAAGCAACATTGAAACACATTTCTCCATAAAATATCTTAAGATGGTTGGATATTATAACTTTATATATTTGCTAAAATAAATTCCTAGTGTATTTCCTAATTGGCTAAGCTTTGTTATCATTTTTCTTAAAAAATCATTTATTTTTTATTTATTATCAAGAATAACAAATATTTGAATCATTTGATCTTCAAAGAATTAAATGTAAATAAAACATACATTGATAAGCTGTAGAATAATAGAATTTCTTTCAAATGAAGAAGAAAATATGAAATAACAACCCATTCAGAGCTACTTCTTTTCTGAGTTATATGCTGTTTTACCAGTAATGTGAAAAATCCATATCACTTTTGTTATGGTTTCTCCATCTTCCTCATTTTCTTTTTTTGTTCATTGTGTACGTGGGTGACTGTCATCTATATGCCCTTATGACCTGAGTGTGAAACTCTTGTTAATATTCAGCTGTAAATTCCTACTAAAATAAAATTGAAAGCTTAGAAGCTGTTGTAGACCCAAGTGAAGATAACTTGCTACTTGTTTGGAACAACCCTACTCAGCAAATTTCAGTTAACAGTTCAGCTTTTGCTTTGTGTACTGGAAAGTAATGAAAGCAAATTATTTTTTTAAATACTCTTTTTTAGATTCTTCATCTTCCTGATTTCTGAGGTTTTGCATATTCTCAAATCATAATCCATTTCTTTGGTAAAATTTTAAAACATTTTGTATGGGTCTGAAAATATTTGGATTGAATAACTTTCCACTTTGCTTTCCTCTGTTACTACTTTCTTCCATCTACCTCACATGATCTTAGATTTTGTTGTTAAATACACAAGACTTAGAATGCTTTTCATTTTTCATTCAGCCAAGATACTGCTTACATAGTTTTGTGTTAATCTGGGGGGAAAAAAAATCTAAAAAGCCCAGAGAAGCATTTTAGTTGTTATTTCTTATATGTTTAGATGTTTCACCTCTTTAGAAGTTGGTATTGTTTTAAGGCTTATGTGAAAATTAAATTATCATTAATTACCTGATGAATGATAATGGTTGTTAATAAGATTAAAAATTATTTATGCAACTCTTAGGTCATCTGAGACCTGCCTATTTCCCAGCCCTATGTTTCTGAGTGTTTTCTTGTATATCCTTAACTGCTTTACTTCATCTGGATATACTAGCTCTCTTTTATTTACTTCTAGTTTTTCTTGCTTTTAGTATTATTTGCAAAACTTGTCTCTACACAGCTTTGTAGTTGAAGTGACAAGAGGGTACGAAGAAGTGATACCTTGAGTGGGTGTAAGTGTTTTGCTCACTATGGTTTTAGAATATAATTTTGTTTACAAATGGTTAATGTTCCCTGTTTTAAAAAATTTCAGTGCCAGTGGGGATCAACTTGTTCTCTCACCTTCATCTGGGTGTGAAATCTACTACCATTGTTTTAGTTTATAAATTGACTGTTTTGAATAAATATTTAGTTAGCATTGCATAAAGAAAACCTAATAATCAACAAGTGATAAGGGTGCCATATACGCTATCCAACTTTACTAATCTGCTTTTTCGTGGTAGCATGTTTTAACTCTTACAATGAATTCTATCCTTTGTGGTGGATTTTACTTTAAAGTCTGTTTTGTCAGAGATTAACATTGCCACTCCTGCTCTTTTTTGAGTGTTGTTTGCTTGATATATTTTTTCCTATCCTTTGAGTTTTAGTTTGTTGGTGTCTTTAAGTCTAAGGTGTGTCTCTTGTAGGCAGCATATAGACGGATTGTGTTTTTTTATCCAATCTGCCACTGTCTGTCTGTTTACTGGTGCATTTAGTCCATTTACATTCAGCGTAATTATTGATAGATACGAATTTAGTGCTGTCATTTTGATGTCTTTTTTTGTGTGTTGTTCACAGTTTCTTTGTTCCACGTAATTTTCTGTGCTGAGTCGTTTTTCTTTATGTATTTTCTTTTCATCTTTTTCATTGATGTTGATTTTGTATTTGCTGAGTCTTTATATTTTTCTAGTTTTTTATTTTGACTTGTAGGATTGTTACTTTCCTTTGTGGTTACCTTAATATTTACCCCTATTTTTCTAAGTTTATATCAGTCTTTTATTTCTTTATATCACCTTGACTTCCTCTCCGTATGAAAAAGCTATGTCTACATTTTTTAGTCCCTCTTTTTTGTTTTAATGTTGTCATCTTTTACATATTGACATCGGTTTCCCTATTGTTAGTGTTTTAGCTTTGATTTGTTTTTGTGACTTCCCTATCTGGGTTGATATCTGGTTGCTCTGTCCTGTGTTCTAGTCTTGGGTTGTTATCTGATGTTATTGATTTTCTAACAGGAGGGCTCCTTTTAGTATTTCTTGTAATTTTGGTTTGGTTTTTACAAATTCCATGAACTTCTGTTTATCTGGAAATGCCCTAATTTTGCCATCATATTTGAGAGACAGTTTTGATGAATATGTAATTCTTGGCTGGCAATTTTTTTCCTTCCAGCTTTATATATGTCATCCCATTGCCTTCTTGCCTGCATGGTTTCTGCTGAGTAGTCCGAGCTTAGTCTTACTGACTCTCCTTTGTAGAAGACTTTTCGTTTATCCCTAGCCGCTCTTAAAATTCTCTCTTTATCTTTGGTTTTGGCAAGTGCGATTATAATATGTCTTGGTGACTTTCTTTTGCGATCTACCTCACGTGGGGTTCAGTGAGCATCTTGGATAGATATCTTCTCATCTTTCACGATATCAGGGAAGTTTTCTGTCAATAAATCTTCAACAATTCTCTTTGTATTTTCTATTATCCTCCCCCCTCCCCCGTTCTGGTACTCCAATCACTCATAAGTTACTCCTCGTGATACAATCCCACATAATTCTTAGGGTTTCTTCATTTTTTTAAATCCTTTTATCTGAGTTTTCCTCAGATAAGTTGGTGTCAAGTGCTTTATCTTCAATCTTACTAATTTCTGACTTGCATTGCCTCGGTTCTGCTCCCATGACTTTCTGTTGAGTTGTCAAATTCTGAAATTTTATTGTTAATCTTCTGATTTCTGATTGCTTTCTCCCTATGGATTCTTGCAGCCTATTAAATTTGTCGTTATGATCTTCTCTAATCTTCTTAAGTTCCTCTACTGTGTGTTCTGCATTTTGCATAATTTCCTTCCCCATCTCTTGAAGAGTTCTTTATATTAACCTTCTGTATTCTCCCTCTGGTGATTCCAAGAAATTTTCTTCCTCTGGAAGATTTCTAGCTTCTTTATTTTGGGAGCTTGCTGAAGCCATCATGATCTCCCTCTTTATGTGATTTGATACTGACTGTTGTCTCCGAGCCATCAATAAGTTATTATATTTATTTATTTTATGTTTGCTTACTGTGTCCTACCTTCTTGTTTTGATATTCCCAGATAGGCTGCTCATGCGAGTTAGCCCAATCACCAGCATCCCTGAAGCTCCAACATCCTGCCACCAGGTGGCCAGACCTGCCACTAAGTATGCGAGCCCAGGAGTCCGCCCACTCCTTCTGTATGGATTCAGCTCAGGTGTTCATGTATTTGGCCACAAAGTGTGTGGTTCAGGCTCTCACCTACAGTCCTAGACTGGCATGGGTGATTGGTGTAGGCATAGGCATCCAGCTGCAGCAGGGGGACACACACTGAGCAAGGCAGGGGGCCTACGGCCACCCCTGAGTGTCCAGGAGGAAGGCATGCCCCTGTTGCCTAGTGCTCGTACATGGGTGGGTTTTGCAGCTGGACTGTGAGCAGCTAATGCTTTGGGCTGTAAGGACTAGGGGGCACCTCTTATTCATGGGCCCCTCTCACAGGTGGCTAGGTGGCGTGGGTGGCGCCACCAATCCTCAGGCCCCTGATGTGAGTAGGTGAAGACCCTGCTTAATGGACAAAGCAGTGTCAAATGTCATGAACCTTTCACTTCACAGCTGAAACAGATGAAGTTAGGCTTCAGGTATATCCCTGGTGTACTGAGGTAATGAGGGCCTACACTGTTGAAATGGGCCCACACAAGTCTATCCAGGGGGAAAGGCACTCAAAGTCTGTGGATCCCTTATGCCTGTGCCTAGGCAAAGGAGCTGTGCCTACCCTGGGTTCCTGGCTTAGGGGAGCTGGCAGATTATTTTTTCCTCTATTTGTTAATTTGTTCACTCTCCAAGGCTGGGAGAATGGCTCAGGGCGTGTGAGGGGTCCTACTTCTGGCCCAGGGGA
The DNA here is from genome assembly GCF_000243295.1 of Trichechus manatus latirostris. Lineage (NCBI taxonomy): Eukaryota > Metazoa > Chordata > Mammalia > Sirenia > Trichechidae > Trichechus > Trichechus manatus. Next base: position 4,173,244 of record NW_004444059.1, read on the forward strand.
CTCGGCATTTGCTGCGGCTGTCCCGGACCCAGTGCAGAGCATGCAGCAGGAGGTAAATGGAAGAGAGGTTTTTCCTCAAGGGGTGTGTTTTTGATCCATGTGGTAGGCCAGATGCAAGTACTTATCTTTTGCCAATCAAGGTCTGCTTCTCACTGGTTAGTAGACTCTCTGCTGCTGGGTCTCTCCTGGTGTGGAAGATGCCTCCCAAGCACCACTGCTTGCCTGCCTCACCACACACCAGGAGCTGATCCAGCCTAAAGGGCTCAGGCTCTTGCTGGGTCAGGTCTGGTAACTCCTCACTGCTTCCAAATTGTCTCTCCCTCCCCTGCCACTTAGTCCGATTCCTCAACTTTGCCTTTGATATTCAGGGCTCCTAGATTGTCATATATAATCAATTCACTTGGTTTTTTTGGGGGTCTTTGTTGTGAGAGGGACCACCAGAGGCATCTGACTACTCTGCTATCTTGGCCCTGCGTCCTCACAATGAATTCTAAACAATATCCTATTTTGAAATATCCCTTATGTGAATCTTTCTGGGGCAAAGCTAATTTTCCTTTGTCTATAATGAAGTGTGTTTCTATTATTTAGTGGACTGTCTAAAGCAACTGTCATATATACATTTTATAGTGTAATAAAATGCTTTAGTTAAAATGAAGTAAGTATTATGTCCAAAAGTAAAACAATGAAGATATGAAATGTTTTAGTAGTAAGGGACTTTTTGTAAACATCTACAGTAAACAAAATTGTTTTGTGAAATATGCTGTAGTCAATGCAGAAAGGAATTGTGTTAACTTCTATTTTGATAACTTTTGTCCACCCCGTCTCCGTTACATTTTGTAATCCCACTTTTTGTGCCATTTATTTATCTTATAGTCATGGTGCCCCAAGAGAAGATCTGTCTGAGGCTTAGAATAAGAACTTCTCATATTGCATGTGTGGAAACCCTGGTGGCATAGTGGTTCAGTGCTATGGCTGCTAAACAAAAGGTCGGCAATTTGAATCCACCAGGCGCCCCTTGGAAACTCTATGCGGCAGTTCTGCTCTGTCCTATAGGGTTGCTATGAGTCAGAATCGACTCAACGGCAGCAGGTTCATATTGCACGTATTATGCTGAAATACTTCAAAACTTACTTTGATATTTCAATAAGGATTTTTGCCAAATATAGAAATATCAGCATTATACATAAAATTAACTAATTTATTCATCTGATAAATATTTCTCGAAAGCCTACCATGTGGCAGGAACTCTTCTAAGGGCGAGAGATACTGTGATAAATAAGAATCTCTTCCTTTACAGAGCTTTACATTAGAATGAAGGAGATGGACAACAAAACAGTGAAAAAATAAGTATTTAGGAGTGAATTTTTTAATAAACATCCTCAAATTTAACCAGTTAGCCTTTCAATTCATGTCACTGCCAATCTGAGATCTACGACAGTATATAAGTGTGGGTTAATGACTGACTTGTGTCTGAATTGTATGTTCTGAGTGACGGATCCGTTCACAGTCTGCTAACCCAAGGAGACACCACTATGCATAAAAAATACATGAAGAGGGAAGAATGTATAGCTAAAACTCTTCAAAGATTGTCCCATTTACTACTCCACCACCTAAAGAGAGAAAGTGGTTGTAGGGACTATCTAAAGGCTGACCTCTACGGTAAATTTTTCTCTTGCTGCTAAAATGGCCTTTGTTTACACAACTGTTTTCAGACCACTTTTTTATATGATTCTGCCTGGCTTTTTTCTCTCATATATAAAGTGTGTGCTGTGCTTCGAGCCTATTAATAAAGCACAATAGGGTTGTTCTGACCTTGATTCCTCATGGAAGAACCCCGGTAAGGTTGGCAATGTAACTTCCACTGCTGGCTTGAGAAAATTAGCTATCTTTAGAAGGCAAGAAAGCAGCATCATACAGCATTTTTCTCAATTTGGTTTGGAAAAAATGCACTTTTTCCAATTCTTCAGACCATACGTACTGGTATTCACTGATGACAGATAATAATTTTGCCCCGTGTCTGAGATGTGGGAATATGGAGCAATGTAAGTTCCAAGGACAAGTTGAAAGAAAGGAGAAGAACATTATATTTTTGAAGAGATAATCCTTATAAAAGAAAATCAGAGTGTAACTCTCTGAGCACCCAAAGTTATAATTGTGTCCTATCAATTAGTTTACACTATTTTTTTTAGTTTAACTTTTAATGGACATCGACATACTCCATGGCACTGATACCAATAGGAAAATACATTGTATACAAACTAAAAAAAAAAAAAGATTGAAGCATACATCCAATTCATCATGCCTAATTAAGTGTTCTGAATTATCAGCTTCGATTGTTAGAAGTGTCATCTCCTTTGATGGTATTGGCCACATAATAGGAGACTGTCACAGTCCCTGTTGTCTGTGGGTCTGTGATTGATCAATTTTTTGACAACAAAGAAATCTTAACAGGGCTACATGGTGTAGCAGACACTGTAAAAATCCCTCTCACAATGTTTCCACCTAATTGTGGAGCACCACCATTGCCACACATGATATAGCAACACAATTAAATTTCCTTTTGTTCATGCTTAGTGGGACTTACAGGGGTGTGCAGAAATCAGTGGGGGATCAGGAGCCTGGAAAATTACATACTTGAAGAATTAATGAACTATAATTCCGTACTACATTCTCAATCACATGGTGCTTCCTTTTCATTAATGGAACTAAATTGGTTTTCCATAGACAGGGTACTTTTAAAAAATGCAATCATGCTTTTGCTCAGATTAAAAAAAAAAATTGTTACCTGTTTTACAGATGAGACTTGTTCTCTCATGAAACATGGCAGTAGGACATTTATAGAGAAGAACTTATCTGCTGTGTTAACTCAACCTGTTGAAGTGCCTTGAAATTGGCCTTTAAATCCCTGGCTGGAAATTGTAACTAATTTCCGAGTCTTTGTTCTTTTTAGGAAGAAAAATGTTTTTAAATTACATGGTACTGCCCTAATAGAGTTACACTCAAAGTCTTATCTGGATAGAATGGGTATCTTCTCATAAAAATGTTCATAGATCAAAGTTTAGGTAGTATTCAAAATGCCTTGACTATTTCAATATGTATTTCAGTTGTTTCATATTATTTCTGGGTCCCAAAGCATAAAAACCTTCAGCCGTAGTGGTTTTTTTTTTTGGTTGTACTTTAGGTAAAGGTTTACAGAGCAAACTAGCTTCTCATTAAACAATTAGTACACATATCGTTTTGTGACATTGGTTGCCAACCCCATGACATGTCAACACTCTACTCTTCTCGACCTTGGTTTCCCTGTTACCAGCTTTCCTGTCCCCTCCTGCCTTCTCGTCCTTGCCCCTGGGCTGGTGTGCCCATTTAGTCTTATGGTCCTGTCTGATCTTTGGCCAAAGGGTGAACCTCAGGAGTGACTTCATTACTGAGCTAGAAGGGTGTCCAGGGGCCGTACTGTAGGGGTTTCTCCAGTCTCTGTCAGACCAGTAGGTCTGTTTTTTTTTTTTTTAGCCATAGTTTTTATACTCTATAAAATTACAAATCTAAATGTAACTTTAAAAATATTTAGAGAGGTGTTAAATTTATAAATTCAAATTAAAATTGTTTTCATTATTTTTGGCAATGATTATTTTAGCTAAAGAAAGTAGTTCATCATGCTAGGCATATTGCAGTTATTGCTTTCTAGATTAACAGGCTTCCTGTATCACAGTGCAATACACACACACACACACACACACACACACATCTGTCTATCTACTTGCCTGTCTACCTAGGTAAATAAGTGGATAGATAGATAGATAGATAGAGTCTCATATTCACTGTATTTTGGAATCACAAATTAGTATGTGACAGTTCAATCTTGTAAAAGTGAACTCTGTTTATTACGATTCATATGTCAGAAACAATTTCATTAATTTCTGGTACTATTATTATGTACACATTCCTTTAAGTTATAGCCTTTAAAAATCAGTTTATATTACTTTTCTTTCTAATTGATCCTTTTAAAAACATTATAGTGATAACGTGATAAACTGTGAAAGTATGGCATATGATACCTTATCTGGATACCAAATCTAAAGGCTTTTATGCGTTCATGCTCTCACTATATTGTGTTTTATTTTTATGATGCCAGATTTCAAATCAAAATTCAGTCTGAGTAGAACCAAATCATCTCACATATGAGAATAACACCATTACATAAAAACCAATACATATTTTTTATTAGAAAGTAATCCATAATTTGGAAACACGTTATTTAAGTTTGTTTCCTCACTATGTGATTGTACTTGCTCCTGCATGAAATTGTAATAATCTGCTAGGTTTGTGCATTTGCCTTTTACCAGGCATATGTGTCATCCCTTCCACATTCTGAACTACATTGCCTGCCACCAAACCACTTCACGTTATTTCTTTTATAATTATATATCAAATCAAGTCTCTTTCCTTTGCTTTCATTCATAAAGATTTTTAATGACTTCAGTCTTGCTATTCAGGCCCACCATACCCAATGTATTTTTCCTTTTTACTTCCATAATTATTTTGTATTTAAATATTCAATTATTTTTAATTAGTATGATTTTATAGATTGTATTTATGTATATTATATGTTTACCTGAATGCCCCTTTTGACTTCAAAAATTCCCAAATCCACCTCAACCTTGTGCCAGCATTCTCAGCTTCCCTTGTCAAATGGCTGTATATTAGGGGAATATTCTTATTTGTAAAGGGAAGTGATAAGTACCTTATAACATTACTGTGAAAATTAAATGAGATATAAAACACAGATCATAATACCTGGCACATTGTGGGGACGTTTTCATATTCTTTCCTTTTCTGTGTTCATTGACCTTTTCTCTCCTGCTCCATGTTCTAATTCATTGTTTATCTAGTCTACTTTTAGCTGACTGAGGGGTCCTAATATGATTCAACTTCAAGACGGTACACTCCTTGACTCCCTTCCCCTCCATCCGTTCCCATGACTATTTCACTGAGTCAGATCCTTTCCTAGATTATGATGATGATCAACTAACCGGCCTGTGTACCTACCCTACCTGCCCTCTGCTACTCCTCCAGTCTGTTTTCCACACTGCAGTCAGAATGCTTTCTCTCTTATTAACTTTACAATAAAAATCAGACTCTTTGATATGGGCTTTAAGCTCCTTTATATCTGACCCCTACTTATATTTTCAGCCTTTCTCTTACTACTTCCCCACCCCCATCCCCAAGACACACATAAACACGCAGATACACAGAAACCAGGATTTCTCTGGTCTCCTGGCTTTTACGTGTTTCCATCTTTTGCCATCCTTCTTCTCCTGACTAACTCCTACATTTTTTTTTTTTTCTTTTGGTTTCAACTTAGCTGTGTATTCCTCCGGGAAGTCTTCTGGACTCCCATCTTTCAAACTGGGTATTATATTTTGCTGTTCCAACATACTCAGAGATTCCTACATCATATTATGCTACCCAGTGTTGTAAGTACATATTTAATAATCGTTCTGTCCATTAGATCTCTAAACTCTATGAAGAACAAATCTGAGTTTTCCACAGTTGTATCCCAGCACCTAGCACAGAGCTGAGCACAGAGCAGGCACCAAGTAACTCACCTTTTTAAAGAATAAAAGAAATATTTTTACTCTCTTAAGGACTGTAATAGGCACCAGACATTTGATATAGTATCAAGATGGGTCAAAGTTGGGGTAAGAGTATGTAATTTAGCTTGACCAAATTTAGACACATGAAAGATATTTCTGTATCTGAGGCAGTAATAAGGGATGAAGGCCAAGTTTTCCATTCTGGTTTAGGGTAGGAAATTAAAAAAAAAACCCTAGGGAAAAATGTAATATGAATAATATATAACAATGAAAATGTCTGCATACTCTTTTTTCTTAGATTTCTAGGCTATGATCAAGTACATGCCTAAGTCACAACTCCCTTATTCTCTTATTTTGGTCTTTACTCCATTTCTGTTTCCTCTTTTCACTTTCTCATTAACTTACCAAAAAAAAAAAACCCCGTTGCCATCGAGTCATTTCCAACTTAAGCAACCCTAAAGGCCAGAGTAGAACTGCCCCATAGGGTTTCTAAGGAGCACCTGGTGGATTTGAACTGCCGACCTTTTGGTTAGCAGCTGTAGCTCACCAGGGTTTCTGCTCATTAACTTAGGGTTACTTGAAAATTCTGAATTGACTATAGTATAGAGGTCATTCAACTCTCTAGCTATAAAATAAAAGGATGTCTTATAATAAAAGTACATATGTGTGTTAAAATATTACAGTCACTATTGCTGTTCATAGAACTTTATTTGTGAAATCCCTACTAGGCTAGATGACGAAGGACATATGAACTCGGTAATTAATGTCTTGTTTCCTTTTCCTAATTAACATCATCCATTTCTGATAGTACTACCTACGATCCATGCCATTTATTCTGCCTAACATTATCTTCTGTTTATTTAGTGGTGTCCGTGAATACTAATGATATGTTGACCTTAAAGCTTTTCTATTTGAATTTTTTATTTTCTTAAGGGCAAATGCTGTTGCGAATTTCTAAAATATACATGTATTGTCTAAAAGTAATTCTTTATGCTCAAACAAAAATCCGGGAAACATTATTGACTTCTCCCAACCATTCACCTGCTACATCAAATTAGTCACCAAGTCATGTCATTTTACCTCCTAAATAGCTTTCAAATCTATCCAGGAAGTCTTTCCTAATCTCTATCCCTACTGTCATTGCTCTTATCATTTCTCACCTGAGTTACTGCCGAAGCCTCCTAAGTGGTCTCCCTGCCTCCATGGTCCCTCCCCTGGAATCCATTGCCCAAACTGACATCAGAGTAATAGGTCTAAAATGAAAACCAGATCAGTCACTGTCCTGCTTCCTGTGACTCCCTATCACCTGTGGTATAAATTCTAAGCCTCTTAGAAATTTGCAACCATCCAATTCTGATCCCTCCTAACACTCCAACGTCATCTTCTCCCATTACCATTCCCTCTCTACCGGAGTGTTTACCCTAGCAGTCAGCATCGTCATCATCATCATCATCAACTGTAATTGGGACTTTGCACTAAGTTTTGGATGTGTTCAGTACTGCATTTGTATTCTTATATTTAATCTTTACAACTCTATAAAGCAGGCCCTATTGCTAATTGTATTTTACAAACAGAATCCCAGAGAGGTTTGAAATTAGGTTACCCCAGTGTCATTAAAGGAGCCCTGGTAGTGCAGTGGTTAAAGCGATTGACTGTTAACCAAAAGGTCAGCAGTTCAAAACCACCACCGGCTCCGTGGGAGAAAGATGTGGCAGCCTGCTTCCATAGAGATTTACAGCCTTAGAAACCCTATTGGGTTGCCATGAGTTAGAATCTACTCGGAGGCAGTGGGGACAGTGGGGGGAGTGTCATTCAGTTACTAAGTGTCAATGCAGATACTGGAAGTCAGTCTGATTTTTGAACCTTCTCTACCCCAGGATGTGCGTTTCATGCCCCTTTGTCTTTGCACTTGCTCTTCCTTCTACATATAGGTGCCCCCCGCACAAAGCTTCCTAGAAAATTGTTCATCTTTAAAACTTTTATTTTGATAACTGTCTCACACAAGAGTTTATTTCCTCTTCATTATAACTTCTGCACTTGTACTTCTTTCTACTATGGCAAAATCTTGCACAATATTATTTTTTATATTCCTTCTCATGCCAAATAGAATTCAGGGAATGGTAAAATAAAAATATAAAGTTCTAAATAGAACACAAAAAATGTGGGTGATAACAGGTGATGGACTACATTTCATCAATCCCAAGATGCACATATTTCACATTTTAACGTTTCTGAGATCGGGGGGCATCTTGCAATTGATGGTGTGTGTGTCATTGTTTAATTGGCAGCATTTTTTATTCTTAGTGATGCATAAAATACTAATGGAGCAATGTGCAATTAATGTAGTCTTTGATTTGATAAAATATGGTAATTGTTATAGTTAAACATCAGTTTCGACCGTAAGCCTCTTGGAGGCTGAAACAAAAAGGGAATGAGCCCATTTCACAGATCTGACTGCTAGAGGGGAGAACATTCCTTGACTCCCTAGGACAATGATTTTCTAACTTTAAGGTGGGGAACATTTGGAAAAAAATGCAAATTATCAGACTCTATTACAGTAGATTCTGATTTCATTGGCCTAGGGAAAAGATCAGAAATCTGTATTTTTATCAGACATCTTCAGACAATTCTGATTCAGGTGGTCTATACTTCGAGGACCACTGCCTTAAGGGTTGCAAGGTTTTTTAGTTTATAGCTCTCAAATGGAGCTTCAGAATGGGTGTGGACTGATATAGGGGATAATGCTGATAATGACTTCATTCCATGGCAAATGCACAGTAGTGACATTTGCAGGCCATCTTTGTGTAGCATGTGATGAAAGAAAAAGTAAGGACATAATCTGAAAACATATCTTTATTAATGTGCTTCTGGAAAAACCAAAACAATTTAGTCTAAACTCACCACTTGTATCTAGAATAATAGATGGGTGGATTAGCAACAAGCTGTGTGTACTCACAGGCAATTTCGTGTGTGTGTGTGTATATGTATGTATGTATGTATATATATGTGTATATATATGTATATGTATGTATGTATATCTCAAACCAAACCCACTGCCATCGAGTCAATTCCGACTCATAGTGACCCTATAGGACAGAGTAGAACTGGCCATAGGGTTTGGAAGACTGTAAATCTTTATGGAAACAGACTGCCATGTATTTCTCCCTCAGAGTGGCTAGTAGATTCGAACCACCCATCTTGCGATTAACAGCCAAGCACTTTAACCACTGAGCCATATATATATATATATATATATATTTATATATATAAATGCAAATTATCAGACTCTATTACACTGGATTCTGATTTCATTGGCCTAGGGAAGAGATCAGAAATCTATTTTTATGAGGCATCCTCAGGTGATTCTGATTCAGGTGGTCCACGCTTTGTGGATCACTAATAGGGGACAGGCTGTGTCTTTATACCTTCAGGGTCTACCCCAGTGCCTGGCATACTGTAAATACCCAACAGAATGCTTTCACACATTTTGATAAAATGTTGCATCTCCTTGGGAACACTATATAAATAGCTGAGAGCTGAAACAATCAGCCCAGAAGACTTAAAATATTTATATAATTTTTAGCATTTCCTTTGATAATGGCGATTATAAGCTATATTCAGTATTTCTGCTTTGTTTTTTTCTCGGTAAAGAAGTTCCTGAATGCAGCTATTTTTTTGCCCATTACTAAATATATATATATATATATATTTATATGTATATATATTTTTTGCTCTCTAGTAGTTTTTCCTGCAGTTGTAACTTACTCAAATATATTAATAGCATTTTCCTATTGACTTGAATTTGTTTTTTAACTCACAACTTTAGGAACAATTTTTAGTTTGCATTGGAAAGTCACCTATCGTATCCTTTCATCAGTAAAATGATGCAACTGTGTGAATATGAAAAGAGAAATGTTCCGTCATGTGTTGTCAAAAAGCAGTTCATTAAACCATAGAAATATGTTATCATCTCATTTATGTACTTTCCCCAAAATAGTTGTTATAGGGTTATATGTCAATCTGTGCTATTTTCTTGACCTGAAGTAAATTTATTAAAATAAGATTACTGATAACCATGCTGGAAAGTTTTCTACTGGAAATAATCATAGCCCTAGAGAACAGATGCAAACTGGTAATTTTCTACATTTTAGTATCTGTGACATTAACCTTTTATTTCTTCCAACCTATTTGCCAGTTTATTTAGCAAGTATAAAAATAGAAAAGAAGTCTATTTCTACTACGAAGGATCACTGGACTGACAGTTCTGTATTTTCAATGAGAATTAATATTTATAATGATGGCCCTGGGGCACTGTAAGATCTTCCAAATCAGTGAAGAAAGATTGAGTTATGTTCAGCTTAGTTTTAATAGCTAATGAGTTTTCTTATCTTGTAATTATTAGAAAATGTATCCTTGAATGGTATATATGATGATCTACTTAATTAGATTCACTCTACACTGAAACAGGCCCACCGTTTCCCAAAAAATATAGAATAGTGAGGACTTACTGAGATTAAATGGAGCCCTGGTGGCACAGTGGTTAAGAGCTTGGCTGCTAACCAAAATGTTGGCAGTTCAAATTCTCCAGATCCTCCCTGGAAACCCTATGGGGCAGTTCTACTCTGTCCTATAGGGTCACTATGAGTCAAAATCAACTTGATGGCAATGAGTCTATGGGACTGCAATTAATATTAGTGCACTTATCCATATGTAAATAATATATCATCCTTAAGGCAGTGATCGCTGCTTTAAACTTAGGACTTGGGATTTTGCTGATGCAGAGGCAGGAACAGGAGGGAAAAAAATCCTACCTAAAATTTTCCTCTCATTTCTAACATCCCCCCGCCCACTTTTAATCTTCTATCTTGAAGCAAACATCGGAGAAGAAAAAATAATTTGTTTTATGGACTATTTTTCATGCACCCAGAAATAGTGAAATGAAACTAAAGCTTAATCAGTTATCCATTCTGTATTTTGTATCCTCAATCTTTCCCTTTTACTAGCCCTGTTTCCTCAAACTATAAATATACTCAAATTTCATTACCTCAAAAAATTCCTCGAATCCTTGCTTTTGCTTCCCTCTTAAAATATCAATTTGCCCCACCGCAATATGACAAACCGACAGATGGGTGGTGATAGAATTTATTAGGCTCCAATAAATATTCGTCTGCTTGAATTGGATGGAAAAGCCCTGAAGGAAACTGCAGGCACCTTATTCTCCTTTGTATCATGCCAGCTACACTGGTTTAGTATCATCAAATTAGAGGGAATATGCCCCCTCTGCCTCATGTATTATGGAGAGAAAGAAGCTCAAGAGCTTATTTTGGTAACTTATCAATAGTACAGTTTGGTGCTTTCTAACTGCTGTCTTGACAGAGTGGACTTGAAAGCAGCATACACCTTGGGCATGTATATCTAAAGCCTGCGAGCCTTAACAGCTTAACCTTACCAGATCCCCAGTGCCTGGTGCCTAGCCGTCCTCTCCTTAGTCAATCCCCCACTGATAAAATAAAGGAAGTGGGGCGATAAAAGATAAATACATGTTGTCCATCCCCAGGCAGATTTGCTGCTGGATTTGTCTTCTGCTTAGCTGGACTGCTCAGAAACTCAGTAAAGTCGAATCACGCAGCAGGCAAGCTGAAGGAGCTCTCGGAATTGGGGGATTGAGTTCAGACTTCTTGGGCTCCTGTCACACTGGAACTTTTTAATAACATTAGTCTGAGGTTTCTCATGGGTTAAAAGGCTAGGATGGTCCAATCTGGGATTCTGACGTCTACTCTGCACTTGGATGAACTAGATGGCTGACTCTGTAGCAGCAAGTCTTTGAAGTATATAATGGTATTGGCAGTGAAACAGGGCTAAGGAGCTCTAGGAAAGCCTACCAACAGTAATTTTTCCGTCACTAAATTTTTATTGTCAGTAATATGAGGGATCAGATATTCATAAGAAATGTTACCCTACGCATTCAAGGAACATGAGCTCAACTGGAAGGTTGGGGGTGTAAGGCACACACTGAAATAGCTAGATAGCAAGTCATTTATGTTTGTAAGCATGTGATGAACCAGTAAATGCTGTAGCAGTTCAGGGAAGAAAGACACTTTCTCAAACTGTGTCTGACTTTCTAGTCTTCACAAGTGTCTACTTCCCACAACTGGATTCACTGATTTCTAAACAGATTCAGTAGTCTATTGCCCATCAAACCCTCCCCACCCAACTTCAACCATAGACCCATCTCTGGTCATCTTTCCTTTCAGTCCAATCTGGGATGAACTGCCCCAAGGCTGACCTCAGTTATTATTCAGAGGTGTAGTGCTCTTTTCGCCATCACATGGTTTCCCAATTCTGAAAAGGAAGCTTTCCAGCCAGCCTGTGTTCCTAAACCAGTGGCTTTGCAAAAATTGTTTTAATGTGAGGCTACAATACTGTATTCTTGTTAAGTAGCTCCCAGTTCTGATGGCTCCTTTACTTGAGTTCCCAAACCCACAAAGTCTCCCTTCTTGCTCACTCTCCCTCTCTTGCTCCCCTAGTTTCTATAACTGAAGACTAGTTTTTGCTCCTTTTTCTGAAGACAGTACAGTAATTCGTTATTGTTGTTAATTGCTATTGAGTTGGTTCCGACTCATGGAGACCCCATGTATAACAGAACGAATCATTGCCCAATCCTGGGCCATCTTCATGATCATTGGTATGTTTGAGTCCATTGTTGTGGCCATTGTATCAGCCCATCTCATTGAGGGTTTCTTTTGCCTTCACTAGCCCTCAACTTTACCAAACATGATTTCCTTCTCTAGCAATCAGACCCCCTGATGACATATCCAAAGAAGTAAGTTGAAATCTCAGACTATATTCTGTGATCCATACATAGGGTTTTCACTGGCTGATTTTCAGAAGTAGATCACCAGGCCTTTCTTCCTGGTCTGTCTTAGCCTGGAAGCTCCACTGAAACCTGTCCACCATGAGTAACCCTGCTAGTATTTGATATACTGGCATAGCTTACAGCATCATAGCAACACACAAGCCACCACAGTATGACAAACTAACAGATGGGCGGATGTTGGGTGGGGCTAGCATGTGTGAATTACCTAGCATGCTTAGACATTGGATTCCAGAAGAAAACAGCTCTCCCTTTTCGTGTGTGTGTGTGTGTGTGTGTGTGTGTGTGTGTGCGTGTGTTTGCCTAGAATGGTGTGTGTGTAGAAATTAGCTCGCTCTTCAGTTTGGACCACTTAAACTCTTCTATTCTCATAATGTCCAATTTGTTGTCTTATGTACTTTATAACTTACTTTCTAAAATAGACTACTTATTTTAAACATTCAAAGTGTGTAAATCACTATATACTTGTTTTTTTTAAAAATCCTTTGCATTATACTTATTTATAGTGCTTCTTTTTGTTTTTAATTTTTTATTTTGAGAAGGAGGAACAGTTTATATATTGCTGAGGTAGAAGTTCTCGGGTGTTATCAGTAGGGTTACCTCACTCTGGATAAGAAGCCAAAGAGCAGTCTAAAACTGACAGAGTAATTCTCTTAGAAATCTGCCTTCTTGGGGGCAAAGGTTGTATTAGGTCATGAATCAACCTCGGAGATAGAGGTGAAGACACTCAGTTATAGGAAATGTTCACCTTTAGCCAACCCTCCATGGTCCAATTGAAATGGGGAGATAAATAGAGTAGATAATAGAAGCTGACCAAATAAAACCTCAGAGATGAGAATCCCAAATTATAGGTCATATTTTGTGGCACATTTGGGATCCTTGGCCTATGGCAAAATAAAATTTGAAACTCAACAGCAATAACTTTAAGACATTGAGGTACAGAACACTATTATTAATGTGGGGATTTGGGGATGGTATCCTCAAAATGTAAACACAAGTAACTGGCTCATTTTTGTTATTTTTTCATGTTTTTATATAGTTTTAACATCATGTACCAAAAACCATTTGGTAAATGCTTGCTTTGTGGAGACATTCTATATAATATGAAGAGAACTGGTAATAATAACTATTGGTAGGAGTCTTCTTTTTTTTTTAAACCAGGAGAAGGCAACAACCACTTGTAAAACTTCAGAATAATTATCTGCATGATAAAAGACCCTGTGATTGATGTTTTCTGTCAAATTCCAAAAATGTAATCAATCTGGGTGGAAGAGAAAGTTTGAATCAGTCAGGAAAAGTAATTCATTTGAAGGAAACATGTAGGGACTTTTAGCATCTTTAAGGCTTAGAAACTCTTCTAGATAATTATAAGACTTTAATATTAGGGTCATCTTTAACAGTGACAAGCTGTAAGGACTATCATTCATTTGCTTCATAATATTGAAGAATGAAGAGTCATGTGGGAAACCAAGCCAAAATTATCAACTAGCTCTTAGATAACATTAATGTTTTGGAAAAATTCTTATTTTCTATACCTGAAAATGTTATCAAATTACATGCAGTGAGTAAAATACTTAATCTAGTTAAGTGATCTAAAAGTATAGTAGGTCCCCTGGTTAAGAACGTCCGACTTACAGACAACTTATACTTAAGAATGGACTGCCATAAAGCTTATTGTATTAAAATTTGAGTTAAATACAATGGTTCATTTTAACAAACACATGCACTACTTTGTGATGCCCATCAAAATATTGTGGGGCTTCAGTGGTTCATCGTATTGAATGCAAGTACTGGTGACGCATCAAAGGAAAGGAAAATGATAACAATTGAAAATAAAGTGGAAATAAAGCAATCGGAAAGAGGTGAAACACCATTAGTCACTGGAAGAGAATTATATACATAGAAAGGTAAAATATATACTGTATACTAAGACAAACATTTGACTAACTGATGCTAAGTAAGAACCGCATGTACCTGTTCCAATTTACCTACAAATTCGACATAAATACAGACTTAGAAACGGATGTCATTCATAATTCAGGGACTGCCTGTAATCTTTAAAAATCATGTAACTTTGTATCCCAGACATCAACACAGATGCCATATTTGCAGTAATATCCCACGTTTCTTCATGCTAAGTCCCTGATTTTTAGCAACCAGACCAGTCATTTTCTGGGATCAGTATTCCCAGAATATAGCTAGGAATGTCTGCATATACAGTTTGTGTTTCCCCAGGCCCTCCAGTTTGTTTTGTCCTGGATAACTTCACTTTTTCTGAAGGCATTCTGGTAGGCAGTGTTACAAGAGAGTGCTTTGTCTCATGAGTAAGCAAAGCTTTTGCTTTCATTTGCTTCTTATTACCTGGTGATTAAAAAAAAAAAAAGTCCTCCAATTCAAATTGGACACCAGGTCCTATCTATGCCACCTTCAGTTTGTCTTTTGGATGCTTCCCCAGACCTACCACCATCTCATCAAACCCTTCCCTGATTCTTCTGAACACCATTAACCAATCCGTCCATCTAGGAGTATGTCTTTGAATTTTCCAGTCTCCAGTTTTTTCTGTGTCATCTGGAGGTGAGTATTGGAAGAGGGGGAGAAGACACTTGGGTTACTATTGAGAGAAGAGAGAAAAAGAGAAATAAACAAGAAACACACATTAATATATCGGATTATACTGTCTTTCTTACTATGTTACGAGTTCTCAAAGTCAGACCCCATGTCCTGTTCACCCATGTGTACCCACAGACTGATATATAGCAAGTCCTCAGTAAAATTCTTCGAATAAATTAATATAACGTGGACATACATAGCTTATGTATATTACATAAGTTTCTAGAAAAGACAAAATCCATATTCAAGAGGGAAGACATAAACAGGACACACAACAAATGACACTTGAATTTCGCATGCACATGTGCTTGAAAGATACAGATAGTTTGTCTAGAAGGTATAGTATTGAATTAGGGGAATGTTGGCAGTGATCACAAAGAGAACTCCAATGGATTATGAATTAATTATAGTGTAAATTTATTTCTCACATAACTGTCCAAAGTAAGTATTTCTGATTGGCAGGAAGCTTAAGGCTCAGACTCCTTCTGTCTTATGGCTCCCCCATTTTCTGGGACCTTGTTCACTGTATCCATCAGCAGAAGAGAAGAAAGAAGGTAGAGGCAGAACACTTGCTTCCTAAAAGTGTTAGCCACTTATATTCCATTGGCTGAAACTCAGTAGTCCAGCTGTGTGTCAAAGAAGAAAAAGAAGTAGATTTCTGTGAACTGTTAGCAATCTCTGCCACAGTTAGCATAACTATTTTTTTATTCTTTCCAGAGATTTACCTTATTAGTAGGTACTATGGCTCTATTTTCTTCAGTATAACAAGAAATTAAATATGCAGGTTGAAAAATTTACAGCCAGCGAGTTAGAATTCGTCAATTAATTATCCCTGCCTGCCCAATAAATTTTACTTTTCTAGTTAAGTGAATTTCTTTTGTTCTCCAAGCACAGGAGATATTAGAGTGGAAAGAATGACAGAAGCTATCTCCATAGTTTAGGGAGAACATGCCACTGGGGCATAAATAAAGGTGATTTAAAGATTTTTCTATTTTTAAAAGAATCTGCCATAGAAAGAAGTATTATAGTGCTTAATTTTATACTGTTGTACAGCTATTTTTATGTATTATATTTGACATAGTTCCAGTTAAAAGGTGGGACAAATTTAATATTTATGAATTAGCTTTAAATTCCCAAATTTAAATTTTGAAGTGGTTATTGTTGGTGTAATTCTAAAAGAAAGTGCTGAGGAATGGAAAATAAAATGGCAGGTATCGGTATACATCATACTCTTTGAACTGCCAAACAAATCGGTAGTTTAATCTTTCAGGCCTGCGTCCCTGATGTTTTGTCTCTGATTTTAAAGCCCAAAGATCCTTCTTGTTTCATGGTAGTCACTGTGAGCCGAAGTTTAAAAGACCAACACTTAAGTTATTTTCTTAAATACAATTGCTTAAATAAGTTCCTTTCATTAATGCGCTTCCGATTGCGTTGAAACTCTCACATGTGAATCCAAATACATCCTACTTATGACTTAGTCTTGTTTGTTGAGGATAAATTCATCAGAGTTCAGAAAATATTTATTGAGGCCTGCTATTGGAGCCCTGGTGGTGTAGTAGTTAAGAGCTCAGCTGCTAACCAAAAGATCAGCAGTTCAAATCGACCGGCCGCATCTTGAATATCCTACAGAGCAGTTCTACCCGGTCCTGTAGGGTCACTATATGTAGGGTCGCTTTGAGTTGGAAATGACTCGACAGCACCTAACAACAGCAATGCACCGGGCTGTAATCTAGAAACAAAGTCTCAAAGATGAAGAATCCGAGATTCATGCCCTCAAGGAACCCTGGTGGTACAATGGTTAAACTGCTCGGCTGCTAACTGAAAGATCTGCAGTTCCAACACACCAGCCACTCCGTGGGAAAAAGATGTGACTTCTGTTCCCCTAAAGATTTATAGCCTTGGAAACCCTATGGGACAGTTCTGCTCAGTCCTATAGGGTCCCAGCTATCAGTGGGAATTCCACTTGATGGCAATGGGTTTGTTTTTGTTTTAAATAGGCAAGGTAGCAGCCCTGGTGGCGAAGTGGTTAAGCTCTTGGCTGCTAACCGAATGTCAGCAGTTCAAACTCACCAGCCACTGCACTGGAGAGATATGACAATCTGTTCCCGTAAAGATTTACAGCCTTGGAAACCCTGTGGGGAAGTTCTACTCTGTCCTTTAGGGTCACTAAGAGTTGGAATCGACTCGAGGCAACAGGTTTGGTTTTTACGGGTTTAGGGGCTCACACTCTGCTTTGATAAGACTAACGGGCACAGAGCAGACTGTGGTAAGTTCAGCAATAAATGTAGCAGGAGAACTAGAGCACACAAAATTTGGATCAGCATCATGGGTAAGTAAGACCTGAGAAGAGTCTTGAAAATATGATTTTGATGAGTCAAAAAGAAGGAAATGTGTATTCTGGAGAGAGGGAGCCTTGTAGGCAAGAGCATGGATGCAGGAGAGTCTAGTTCATGTACATAGATGGCAAGGGCTCTTGGAGTACAGGATATATGGAAAGGGTGCAGTGGGAGATGCAACTAGATGGCCTTGACCGTCTTCCTGAGACATTAATTTATGTAAGGTATGTATATGAGCTACTCTTCTAACCCATCCTGATTTTATTCATGAGCTCCAAAATCTTTTGCCTAAATTTTTTTAATTATAAAAGTAATACATATTTAATTATAGAAAATTCATAAAATGAAGAAAAACATGCAAAGTAAAATGAAAATTACCTTGTGATCTGACTAACTGGATATACCCACTGTCTTTTATTCATGAATGCATATGCATGTTTACATATGGAAATAATACTTCATTTGTAATTTCTATCCTACTTCTTTCACATGACATTTTATCATGAGCATTTTTCCATGTCATTAAGAGTTTTCAAAACATAATTTTAAGGGACCGTGTAACATTACATGTTGTACATGTGCCATAATGTATTTAATCGCTCCCTCATCACTACATTTTGATAATTTGCTATGCTCCAGAAACTTAATACTGAGATGCTGTAGATAAAACTAGACTCCCAAATGCTTCACGTTGTTGGCTAACACACTGAAGCTACTAGAAGGAAAAATTTCTTTCCAAGCCTCTTTACAGAGTTGGAACCTACCTCTGAGCAGCAGCAGGATGCACTTCTCTGAAGCACATGTTCTGCCACAGAAAAACTACAAATAGCTTGTGACAGTTCTATTAATATAGAACTTTTTCTTTGGGTCTTTCCATACCATTTCTCCTATCCTTATGTAAACCTAAAAAAAAAAAAGTGTGTGTGTGTGTGTGTAACCAATGATATAATGAAAATGAAGTGCAAAAGACAGATAAAATACCTGGCATGTAGTAAGTAAAAATCTCTGTTATCTCCCCCTCACACTCCCTTCATTATATCAGTTAATCATAAAATTGCAGCCTAAATGATTTTTTTTTTCTTTTTAAGATACATTATCCAAGCATAGAATTAGGCTAAGTCTATATAATCAAACACTCAGGACTGTAAATCCTTTTATCTGGCATTTGGTGTTGCCTTAGCAATAACATCAGATTGTACAACTGATCTGATTGATCATGCAGAAATAGGTTGTTAAAGTGAACAAGAAATATAATTAGCCTGGGAAAGTTTGATGAAGTGACCACATATTGACAGAATCAGACAGTTGCCATCAGTCTGTACGCTTAAGAGGTTTTAGAGCACTATTAAAGGACAAACATGTCTGTAAGAAACCCATAAGCTGTTTCACTTAATTGTAATTGGAAGAGGTTATGGGTTTGCTCAATTGCTTTCTTTTTGATATCTTTTTTTCCTTCAGTTATCTATGTGAGAGAGATGTGACGTTTCGTCACTGACTGAAAAACCTCTATCAACTAATGGGTGTTTTAGCAAAGATGGAAGTGGTCTTTATAATAAAATGGGCTGCAAGCAGACAGTCTGTCGGGAATATGACACTTGCTGAAAGCCAGTAGAAGCCATCCATCAGTACATTTCATGGTTAGGGCTCCCTCAAAGCTCTATCTGACAACTTCTTATTCAGATATATGGAAACTGTGGTATTGCATTTCTTTGTTTATTGGCATCGGTGAGCCCATTTCACTCCAAGCAGTATTTCTGGTGATATGGGTTTGTCAGTTTGTTTGCAAATAAATACAGAATAGCTATTTTAGCTGTCATCTTACCATTCCTGGCATGCCATTCAAAGCTCATTTTCCTAAATAAACTAGTAAGTGTGAACTCATCAAAATGCATAAAGCCTTTTGCAGCACTACATTAATAATTACAAAGCTTGCAGTAAATTATTGCACTAAGACACTGTAGCCCTCTTATTCCTACTGGATAGCTTGAGAAAATCAGCTTCTTTCTTCTTCTGGAAATAATTTTAAAGTAGATCAAGTAGGCAATCTAATCCTTGCTGCTAGAAAGTGGCTCAGGGAAACACAAGAATTACGACTTTGCTGTTTTCAGCCTGACTGAGAGCAGTCTACTTATTGTTGAAAAGCTAGCGGATGCTTCACGTTCATATTACCATGGCCTAACTATCATATCATCTAATGTAACAAAAAAGTGTGACTGCCTTAAAAGTAGGTACTTGGTCACAATGTAATAAATGTATACATGTTTTATGTAATTTGCTAGTATCTCTGGGAATAAAGCTGGAAGTTTGTGATCAGCCATGGCTTACTCCAGTGGCCTAGCTTTCATTGAGCTTTCCCTGATCAGAGTTGTAGAGCGAGGAAATGTCTCTCCTGAACTCACGTATTTCTTCCTCTGCAGTACCATTTCAGACCTCATACCTACCTTGTTTCTGAGTTACGCTCATGCTATATTTTTCTTATTAGATTGTGAGCTCTTGAATATATTCTCACAATGTCTAGCATAAGCTTTTTATGTGGTAGATGTTTGATACTTATTAAATGAATGGATTAGTAAAAGTCTTCCTCGTCTCCTACACACTGAGTACCTTGTGTAGTGTATAGAAGCTGCAGTATTTTTTTGAGAAGTTTTAAGGAGTTTTTCAGAATTCCATTTTATTTAATACTTTATTCAACTTGTTGCTCAATTGCTCATACATCCGAGGGAGTTTCAATTATATATTATATTATGTATCCTTAGCACTGTTGATAGCCCTCTATTCCTTGACATTCTTCTCTCTCGGTTCCTGTGGTTAGACTTGTGATCTTCTCACCTTGCTGCTGACAGTCCCTCCTTTTTCACTCCTCCCCAATTTCCCCCAAGGACTGTCGTTGGTTCTTTCTATCTCTCTGTAATTTTAACTCTAGTAGTTTCATCCAATCAGTTTCGATCTTAGTAATACCTTCCAATTTCAGTTTTGAGTAGGTTATCCTAAAGTCTCCAGCCCCCGTATCTTTATCCAGAGAAGCTGTCTTATTTTTCTTTGTTATCTAGACATCACTACTAGCTGAATTGCTATCCTATTATACTAAACATTTGTGAATGTTCTTTAAAATATTTTTATGTGTAGGAAAGCAGAATAGATATATGGTTTAAAAATATCCAACAACGTAGAATTTACAGTGAAAAGCAATAATCCCCTAATTCATTTCCTGCTCACTTTCTAGCAGCCTTTCTAAAAAGATCCTCATCTTAACTACAAAACACAGAAAATAACTTGAGGAACTATTTTCTCATGTCTCTCAAGGATACTGCATGACAAGTACCATACCAGATTCATAGGAAAGAAGTCAATTCATGACTTACACCAGGTGCCTTAGGGCATTAGGACTAAATTCCCCTGTGAAGCCCCAGTTGAAACAAGCTGCTAGGATGAACTGCTTTTAATTCTTTTAGCATATTTATACCATGATTTGCTTAATTGGTCAATTTTAGGTTTTACCAGTAGACTACTTGCTATGATAGGTGATGGTACCTGCCTTATACCATCAGTCTTCCCTACTCCCTTCATTCCAATATAGTTGTATCACTAGTTTCAGTTCCTCTGTTGGTTATCTTTTCAGCCTTCAGCAATTTATATTTCACCTTAATTTCTTGTTTTATCTAATACACACAGTTTTTCTTGATTCTTCACTATGTAAGATAAAGATATTGGTTCTGCTCCCAACCTGTCTTGTGCTTTCTCCCGACTTCCATTGCTCAGATCCATCTCCCAACTTCCATCTTCTTTAGACGTTATCAAGTTGATATTTAAATTCTCCTCAGTAACCACAATTAAGTATGCCATGCTTTCACTATGGTTCGGGTCTAAAATTTGAAAAAGTCCACAGTATTTGTATCATTGTAACCATGTAAATAGTGTACGTTAGAGAGACAAATAATATATACATAGCATGATTATATTTCTTATCATTAAAACATTTTGCTTTTTTCCTAAGGTTTCTAATGACATTCTTTTTTCTTTTTCACTTCATTGTATATTTATTATTTAAAATCAAGCTCTTCATTATATCTTCTGGTACATAGACTGTTCTCTATCAGTCTATGTTCAGTTAGGAAAATGGAGCAACTGCAAGTATTAAGGGAATGAGTTTTATCAAAAATTAGGGTTTACATGGATGTGGGAGGAACTGGGGAAGTCAAGTTCTGCAAGGCTGCAGCCAGAGGGTTCGTGAAATTCTCACTAATCACTTCAGACTGATGTAGTAGACCCAGTGGAGAAGCCAGGACTCACAAAAAGCTACTGCTGCTGATCGTTGTAACTTCCCAAAAATAATGGTTTCTGCTTTACTTCTCCTTGGCATATCTCAGGAGTTCCTCTAATTGGTAAACTCTAACACAGAACCATAAAGGAAAAGGGCTTCTGGGAAATGAAATTCACAGCCTTAAAGGTAGAAGAGAGTTGATAACAGGACATGCATACTGATTTTTCACAAGACACTTTCCTCTTAAAATCCTCCATGAATGGAAGACAGGATATGAGCAGATATATGGCCTAAGCTGACATATATTTTAAAAGGACCGTTTTTGTGATAGGTGCCATCAAGTCGCGTCTGACTCATAGCGACCCTTCTGTACAACAGAATGAAACACTGCCTGGTCCTGCACCATCCTCACAATCATTGCCATGTTTGAGCCCATTGTTGCAGCCACTGTGTCAATATTTTCTCCATTTATCATGATGTTGCTTATAGGTCTCTTTGTGAGTATTTTTGTTTCTTTATGTTGAGGTTCAATCCATACTGAAGGCTGTAGTCCTTCACCTTCATCAGTAAGCACTTCAAGTTCTCTTCACTTTCAGGTTGTGAGAGCAAGATTGTGTCATCTGCATGTCAAAGGTTGTCAGTGAATCTTCCTCCAATCCTGATGCTGCATTCTTCTTCATATAGCCCAGTTTCTTGGATTATTTGTGAAGCATACAGACTGAATAAGTATGGTGAAAGGATACACCCCTGACACACACCTATCCTGATTTTAAACCACACAATATCCCCTTGTTCTATTTGAACGACTGCCTCATGGTCTATGTACAGGTTCCAAATGAGCACTATTAAGTGTTCTGGAATTTCTGTTCTTTGTAACGTTATCCATAATTTCTTATGATCCACACAAATGCCTTTGCATAGTCAATAAAACACAGGTAAACACCTTTTTGATATTGTCTGCTTTCAACCAAGATCCATCTGACATCAGCAATAATATCCCTCGTTCCATGTCCCCTTCTGAATCTGGCTTGAATTTCTGGCAGTTCTCTTTTGATGTACTGCTGCATCGCTTTTAAATGATAGTCAGCAAAATTTTACTTGTGTGTGATATTAATGATATTGTTTGATAATTTCCACATTCAGTTGGATCTCCTTTCACTGGAATGGGCACAGATATGGATCTCTTCTAGTTGGTTGGCCAGGTAGCTGTCTTCCAAATTTCTTTGCATAGGTAAGTGAGCACTTCCAGCGCTGCATCCATTTGTTGAAACATCTCAATTGGTATTCCATCAATTCCTGGAGCCCTGTTTTTTTGCCAATGCCTTCAGTGAAGCTTGGACTTCTTCCTAAAGTACCATCGGTTCTCGATCATATACTACCTCCTGAAATGATTGAATGTCAACCAATTCGTTTTGGTACAGGGACTCTGTGTATTCCTTGCATCTTCTTTTGATACTTCCTGCATCGTTCAGTATTTTGCCCATACAGTCGTTCATTACTGCAGACTTGAATTTTTTCTTCAGTTCTTTCAGCTTGAGAAGTGCTGAATGTGTTCTTCCCTTTTGGTTTTCTAACTCCAGGTCTTTGGACATGTCATTTTAATACCTTACTTTGTCTTCTCAAGCTGCCCTTTGATATCTTCTGTTCACCTCTTCTACTTCATCATTTCTCCTATTCGCTTTAGCTACTTGACATTCCAGAGCAAGTTTCAGAGTCTCTTCTGACATCCATTTTGGTCTTTTCTTTCTTTCCTGTCTTTTTAATGACCATTTGCTTTCTTCATATATGATGTTCTTGATGTCATCCCACAACTTGTCTGCTCTTCAGTCATTAGTGTTCAATGCATCGAATCTATTCTTGAGATGATCTCTAAATTCAGGTGGGATATACTCAAGGTCATACTTTGGCTCTTGTGGACTTAATTTTAATTTTCTTCAGCTTCAACTTGAAGTTATATATGAGCCATTGATGGGTGTGTTCCATAGTCGGCCCCTGGCCTTTTTCTGACTGATGATACTGAGCTTCTCCATCATTTCCTTCCACAGATATAGTCCATTTGATTTCTGTATATTTCATCTGGCAAGACCCACGTGTATAGTAGCCATTTATGTTGTTGCAAAAGATATTTATAATGAAGAAGTCATTGGTCTTGCAAAATTCTACCACGCCATCTGCGGCATTGTTTCTACCACCAAGATCATATTTTCCAACTACTGATCCTTCATTTTTGTTCTCAACTTTTACATTCTAATCACGAGTAATTGTCAATACATCTTGATTGTGTATTTGATTGATTTGAGACTGCAGAAGTTCATAAAAAATCTTCAGTTTCTTCATCTTTGGCCTTAGTGGTTGACATGTAAATCTGAATAATAGTCGTATTAACTGGTCTTCCTTGTAGGCATATGGATATTATCCTATCACTGACAGCGTTGTACTTCAGGACGGATCTTGAAATGTTCTTTCTGACAATGAATGCGATGCCATTCCTCTTCAAATGTCAGTCCTGGAATAGTAGACCATATGATTGTTGGATTCAAAATGGCCAATCCAGTCCATTTCAGCTCATTAATGCCTAGGATATTGATCTTTATGCATTCCATTTCATTTTTGAGGATTTCCAGTTTTCCTAGATTCATACTTCATACATTCCAGGTCCCGATTATTAATGGATGTTTGCGGTTGTTTCTTCTCGTTTTGAGTCATTCCACATCAGCAAATGAAGGTCCCAAAAGCTTGACTCCACCCATGTCATTAGAGTCGACTCTACTTTGAGGAGGCAGCTCTTCCACAGTCGTATTATGAGTGCCTTCCAACCTGAGGGGCTCATCTTCTGGACTATATCAGACAGTGTTCTGCTGCTATTCATAAGGTTTTCACCGGCCAATTTTTTTTTTTTTTTAGAAGTACATCTCCAGGTCCTTCTTCCTACTGTGTCTTAGCCTGGAAGCTCCACTGAAACCTCTCTACCCTGGGTGACCCTGCTGGTGTTTGAAATACCAGTGGTATCGCTTCCAGCACAATAGCAACACGCAAGCCACCACAGTATGACAAACTGACAGATGAAAGGTAGAAAAGGTACATGTAGCTGCTGTAAATTCAGAAGGGATTATAGGAGGGGAGAAGTGGAATTGGGCAGATTAATTCAGCTGTTATATTAACTCAGTTGAGAAGTAATAGTGACTTGAGCTGGGGTGGTAAGCATAGAGTTTGGAAATGATTATTAGATTCTGGATATGTTTTGAAGGCATTGCCGGTATGATTTGCTGATGGATTTGATATGGAGTGTAAGAAAGAGAGAAACTAAGAATTAATAGAATGTTTTTTCCCTTAGTTCCTAGAGGCTGTTGCATTTTCTGAGATGGAAAAGGCTTCAGAAGGAGCAATTTGGTATTCAAGTGGAAATGTTAAGTTTGAAATTGAGTATACAAGTCTAGAATAGAGAGGTTTGGGATGGAAAATATACATGAAGTAGTATTTTATTTTCCTAGTACTGCCATAACAATGTACTACAAACTGAGTGACTTAAAACAACAGCAATTTTATTCTTTCACTGAATAGTAGAAGTCTGAACTGTCAGCAGGGCTGTGCTCCATTTCAGTGCTCAGGAGAAGAACCCTTCCTTGCCTCTTCCAGCTTTTGCTGGACCAGACAGTCCTTGACTTTGTGGAAGTAAAACTCTGATCTCAGTCTCTGTCTTCACGTGGCCCTTTTCTCTGTGTATCTCCCTGTGTTTTTTCCTGTTTTTATAAGAACACCAATCATTGGATTTAGGACCAACTCAACAACCAGGATGATTTCATCTTGAGATCCTTACCTAATTACGTCTCCAAATATCCTACTCACAAATAAAGCCACATTCTGCTGTTCCCAGAGGACGTGCATTTTTTTTTATTGTACTTTAGATGAAGGTTTACAGAATACTTTCTCATCAAACAGTTACTACACATATGGTTTTATGACATTGGTTAACAACCCTATGACATATCAACACTTTAACTTCTTGACCTTGGGTTCCCTATTACCAGCTTTCCCGTCCCCTCCTGCATTCTAGTCCTTGTCCCTGGGCTGTTGTGCCCCATTACTCTCGTTTCGTTTAATGGGGCTGTCTAATCTTTGGCTGAAGGGTGAACCTCAGGAGTGACTTCATTACTGAGCTAAAAGGGTGTCTGGGGGCCATACTCTTGGGGTTTCTCCAGTTTCTGTCAGGCCAGTAAG
>NW_004444059.1:4200176-4201547 GCF_000243295.1 Trichechus manatus latirostris
CTCCAACATCTGTTATTTCCCATTTTTTTTTATTCGTGCCAGTAATGCTAGGGTGAGATGGTATCTCATTGTGTTTTGATTTGCATTTCTTTAATGGCTAGTAATCTCAAGCATTTCCTCTTGTGTCTGTTGGCCGCTTGAATGTCTTCCTTGGTGAAGTGTCTGTTCATTTCCTTTGCCCATTTTTTAATTGGATTATTTGTCTTTTTGTTGTACAGCTGTTGGATTTTCTTGTACATTTTTTAGATAAGACCTTTGACTTGTAATGTCCAAAATTTTTTTCCCAGTATGTAGGTTCTCTTTTCGCTCTTTGGTGAAGTCTTTTGATAAGCATAACTGTTTGATTTTTAGAAGATCCCGGTTATCTTGCTTATATTCTGGACTTTGTTGTTGGTTATGATTTGTATCCTGTTAATGCTGTGTATTGAGGCCTCTAGCGTTCATCCTATTTTTTCTTCTATTAACTTTATAGTTTTTGGCTGTATATTTAGGTCTTTGATCCATTTTGAATTCGTTTTTATATATGGTGTGAGGTATGGGTTCTGTTTCATTTTTTTGCAGATGGACATCCAGTTTTGCCAAGACCATTTGTTAAAAAGACTGTCTGCTCCCCTTTTGGTGGACTTCAGACCTTGTCGAAGATCAGGTGACTGGAGGTGGATGTATTTACATCTGGGTTCTCAATTCCGTTCCATTGGTCAATGTGTCTGTCGTTGTACCAGTACCAGGCTGTTTTGATTACCGTAGCTGTATAGTAGGTTCTGAGGTGAGGTAGTGCGAGTCCTCCTACTTTATTCTTCTTCCTCAATAATGCTTTACTTATCCAGGGCCTCTTCCCTTTCCGTGTACAATAATGATTAGTTTTACCATCTCTTTAAAGAATGTTATTGGTATTTGGATCAGGATTGCACTGTATTTGTAAATTGCTTTCAGTAGAATTGTCATTTTCACAATGTTGAGTCTACCTATCCATGGGCATGGTATATTTTTCCATTTATGTATGTCTCTTTTGGTTTCTTGCAATAGTGTTTTTAGTCTTCTTAGTATAGTCTTTTACATCACTGTTAGATTTATTCTTAAGTGTTTTATTTTTTTAGGGGCTATTATAAATGGTATTGTTTTCCTGATTTCCTTTTCATTGTATGCTTTATTGGTGTATAGGTATCCAACTGATTTTTGAATGTTTATCTTGTATCCTGCTACTCTGCTGAAACTTTCTATTAGTTCCAGTAGTTTTCTCATGGAGTCTTTTGTGTTTTCTATGTATAGTATCATATCATCCGCAAATAGGGACAGTTTAACTTCTTCATTACCTATTTGGATGCCCTTTATTTCTTTTTCTTGCCTTATTGCTCTAGCTAGGACTTCCAG
>NW_004444059.1:4201647-4208350 GCF_000243295.1 Trichechus manatus latirostris
AGTACAGCCTGGCTAGAAGGCATAGAGGTATACAATGCCAGGTATTCAGGGAAGAGAAAAAGAAGGAAGATATAGAGAGATGAGACACTGAGTAATGAAGAAAGACCAAAGGGAAAAAAGAGGTAAAAGAAAAGACAACAAATTAAAAAAAAAAAAAAGAACAAGAGAAGCCCCCCAAAAAACAGAAAGAAAAAAAAAACCAATGAGAAAGGAAATGCCCTCAGGGATCCCTCTGCACATCTGAGCAAGCCGAAGGGGTAGTCTCCTTGCCACGCATCACCGCCTGTCCAGAAAGGCCTCCCAACTCAAGAAAAGGAAAAAGAAAACAAACAAACAATTCAAAACAAACAAAAGCCCCAGAATCCCACCAGCACGGCATCCCAGACTGGGAAGCAGCTCCACACTCGAACTGAGCTCCACAGCCCCTCAGGAAGAAGCAAAGATGGCGCACAGAGCCAGGTATTTGAGTGAACGGAGCGGGAGGTGTTGGGTGCTAAGGAAGAAATCAAAGGAAGCAGAAAAAAGCAACACCAGCAGCCAACAAATGGCACTCAGAGAGCCGGTCCGTTCCGGCGTGTGGAATCCAAACAGCCGGTGTTTCCCGGACAAGAGATTGTGGCCTCAGGAAGCAGAGGAGGCCGAGTTGGGGTGAAGAAGGATGGGGGTTGGGAAAGCATATATCTCAAATTACCAGTTGTTTTGTCTCCCGCTGGAAGTTCCATGAAGCTGCTTTCTCGTACCCCCTGTTTGCTGGTCTCCGATAGGAGTCCAGGATGGCGGATTCTTGCTGCGTTAACTGGTAGGGGACCTCCGCATGAATTTCTCCTTGCTCTCCGTTCTCTGTCAGTTTTGTCACTCCATTTGATGCTTGGCTGAGTTCTTTGTCTCTTCATTTGATGTTTTAGGGTTTCAGGATTTTTGTTTTCTCTGTTCGGCTTAGTTTTTCGGATCTTTGCTGTGGAGGGACGGTGTGGTGCTTCTGCCTAGAGCGCCATTTTGCTGGAAGTCCACCATCTCATTTCTTGTTTGGGTTATTTGCTACCTCTCATGTTTTATTTTGTCAGTTTGGCCAGTTTTTTGTCAATTTTGTAGATCCTTTCAAAGAACAAACCTCTGGTCTTGTTGATTCTTTCTATTGTATCTCTGTTCTATATTTCATTTATTTCTAGTCTTTATTATTTCCTTTCTCCCGGTGACTTTGGGCCTCATTTGCTGCTTTCTTTCTGTTTGTTTGAGTTAGGTTTAATGTTTTGATTTTGTCCCTTTCTTCTTTTTTGATGTGACTTTATTGCTATAAATTGACCTCTGAGCACTGTGTCCCAAAGGTTTTGGCAAGTTGCATTTTCATTCTCATTTGATTCTAGAAATTTTTTAATTCCATCTTTGATTTCTTCTATTACCCAGTGGTTTTTAAGCAAGGTGTTATTCAGTTTCCATGTTTGTTTGTTTTTCCCCTTTCTCTTCCTGTTAATGATTTCTACTTTTATGGCTGTATGATCTGAGAAAATGCTTTGTATTATTTTGATGTTTTGGATTTTGTTGAGGCTTGCTTTGTGGCCTAAAATATCGTGTATTCTGGAGAATTTTCCATGTGCATTGGAAAAGCATGCATGCTTTTCTGTTGTTGGTGGAGTGTATGTCTGTGAGGTTGAGTTGGTTGATTGTGGCAGTTAGATCTTCTGCATCTTTGTTGCATTTCTTTCTAGATATTCTGTCCTTCATCAAAAGTGGCGTGTTGAAATCTGCTACTAATATTGTGGAACTGTCTATTTCTCTTTTCAATGCAGTTAGAGTTTGTCTTATGTATTTTGGAGCCCTGGCATTGGGTGCATATATATGTATTAAGGTTATGTCCTCCCAGTGGATTAACCCTTTAATCATTATATAATGTTCTTCCTTATCTTTACAGTGGATTTTGCCTTAAAGTCTATTTTATCAGAGAATAATATTGCCACTTCTGTTCTTTTTTGGTTATTGTTTTCTTGATATATTTTTTTTCCATCCTTTGAGTTTTAGTTTATGTCATTGTGTCTAAGGTGTGTCCCTTGTAGACAGCATGTTGATGAGTCATGGTTTTTTTATCCATTCTGCCACTCTCAATCTCTTACTGGAGCATTTAAGCCATTTACATTCAGCAGGATTATTGATAGGTATGAGTTTACTGCTGTCATTTTGTTGTACTTTTTTTTTTGTGGTGTTGATGGTTTCTTTGTCTGCTTAATTTTCTGTGCTGAGTTCTTTTTGTTTGTTTTTCTTTTCATTTCTTTCGTTGTTGTTGATTTTGTGTTTACTGAGTCTTTATGTGTTTCTTATTTTTTATTTTGATAAGCAGATTTGTTAACTTTCTTTGTGGGTACCTTGAAATTTACCTTTATCTTCCTAACTTTTAATCACTCTTTTATTTCTTGATATCACCCTGGCTTTCTCTCCATATGAAAGTTCTATACCTACATTGTTTTTCCCCCATTTTCATTTTGACATTTTTGTCATTTACAGATTGATGTCTCTGGTTTCCTGTTTTCAGTCTTTTAGCTTTATTTTATTTTTTAGAATTCTTTATCTAGATTGGTATCTGGCTAATGCTACCCTGTGTCCTAATCTCAGGTTGTTGCCTGATGATGTTGGTTCTGTATCTAAAAGACTTCTTTTAATATCTTTTGTAAGTTTGGTCTGGTTTTTACAAATTCCCTTGATTTCTGTTTATAGGCATACCTCGTTTTATTGCATTTTGCTTTATTGTGGTTTGCAGATATTGAATTTTTTACAAATTGAAGGTTTGTGGCAACCCTGCATCGACCAAGTCTGTTGGCACCATTTTTCCAACATATTATTATTGTAACTTTTCTTGGAGGCCACAAACTGTGTCCATATAGGACAGTGAACTTAATCGATAAGTGGTGTGTGTGTTCTGACTGCACCACTGACCAACCATTCCCCAGTCTGTCTTGTTGTCATTGACCCTCCTTGTTCCCTGAGACACAACAGTATTGAAATTAGGCCAGTTAATAACCCTTCAATGGCCTCTAAGTGTTGAAGTGAAAGGAAGAGTAGCATGTCTCTCCCTTTAAATCAAAAGCTAGAAATAATTAAGCTTAGTGAGGAAGTCATGTCAAAAGCCAAGATAGATCAAAAGGTGGTAGGCTCTTGCACCAGTTTGCCAAGCTGTGAATGCAAAAGAAAAGTTCTTGAAGGAAATTGAAAGAACTACTCCAGTGAACACACGAACGGTAAGAAACTGAAACAGCCTTATTGCTAATAGGGAGAATGTCTTAGTGGTCTGGATAGAAGATCAAACCAGCAACAACATTCCCTTAATCCCAAGCCTAATCCACAGCAAGACTTTAGCTGTCTTAAATTCTATGAAGGCTGATAGAGGTGAGGAAGCTGCAGAAGAAAAGTTTGAAGCTAGCAGAAGTTGGTTCATGAGGTTTAAGGAAAGAAGCCATCTCCATAACATAAAAATGCAAGGTGCAGCAGCACATGCTGATGTAGAAGTAGTGGCAAGTTGTCCATAAAATCTAGCTAAGTTAATTGATGGAAGGTGGCTACACTAAATAACAGATTTTCAACATAGGTGAGACAGCCTTATATTGGAAGAAGCTAGAGAGAAGTCGATGCCTGGCTTCAAAGCTTCAAAAGACAGGCTGACACTCTTGTTAGGGGCTAATGCAGCTGGTGATTTTAAGTTGAAGCCAATACTCATTTGTCATTCCAAAAATCCTAAGGCCCTTAAGAATTATGCTAAATCTACTCTGCCTGTGCTCTATAAATGGAACAACAAAACCTGGATAGCAGCACGTCTGTTTATAACATGGTTTACTGAATATTTTAAGCCCACTGTTGAGACCTACTGCTCAGAAAAAATGATTCCTTTCAAAATATTACTGCTCATTGACAATGCATCTGGTCACCCAAGAGCTCTGATGGAGATATACAAGGAGATTAATGTTCTTTCCATGGCTGATAACACAACATACATTCTGCAGCCCATAGATCAAGGAATAATTTCAACTTTCAAGTCTTGTTATTTAAGAGGTACATTTTTTAAGGCTGTAACTGCTATAGATAGTGATTCCTCCGATGGATCTGGGCAAAGTAAATTGAAAACCTTCTGGAAAGGATTAACCATCCTAGATGCCATTAAGAACATTCATGATTCACGGGAGGAGGTCAAAATATCAACATTAACAGTTTTCAAGAAGTTGATTGCACCCCTCATGGATGATTTTGAGGGGTTCAAGACTTCAGTGGAGGACGTAACTGCAGATGTGGCGGAAATAGCAAGAGAAATGGAATTAGAAGGGGAGCCTGAAGATGTGACTGAATTGCTGCAATCTCATGATAAAACTATTGGATGAGGGGTTGCTTCTTATCGATGAGCAAAGAAAGTGGTTTCTTGAGATGGAACCTACTCCTGGTGAAGATACTGCAAACATTGTTGAAATGACAATAAAGGATTTAGAATATTACATAAACTAAGTTGATAAAGCAGCAGCAGGGTTTGAGAGGATTGACTCCAATTTTGAAAGAAGTTCTACTGTGGGTAAAATGCTATCAAACAGCCTCACATGCTACAGAGAAATATTTTGTGAGAGGAAGAATCAATTGATGCGGCAAACCTCATTGTTGTCTTATTTTAAGAAATCGCCACAGCCACTCCAACCTTCAGCAACCACCACCCTGATCAGTCAGCAGCCATCAACATTGAGGCAAGACCCTCCACCAGCAAAAAGATTACGACTCGCTGAAGGCTCAGATGATCGTTAACATATTTTTAGCAATAAAGTATTTTTTAATTAAGGTATGTACAGGGGACATTCTCTGTGATCAGTGGGTTGGGTGTTGTGTGTGCACTCTGCCAATTGCCAAGTGTTCAGGGTGAAGGTGCCTGAGTGTTCAGTCACCAGGTGGGTGATGCGAAAACTCCCATTGACGGTCCCCGGTGGGCAGGACTGTGCAAGGGTATTTGGAATGAGCACAAGCCTCCAATTGCAGGGGAGGGGGACTGGAAGGGGACTATGTGCGAGGCGAGGCTGGGGGATGTCACTTGTCCACTGGTGCCCAACTGGAGGGCATGCCCCTGACCAATAGTGCACGTTGTGCGGGAGATTGTTCAGCCGGTCCCCAGGCCCCCAACACAAGTAGCTTTTGGGAGTAGGAGGCACTACTGGCCCTCAGGCCCCTGGTGGTGTAGTTGGCCAGAGGGAGTAGGAAACACCACTGGTCTTCAGCCTCCCAATGCAGGTGGCTAGAGGGAGTGGGAGGCACCATCGGCCCTCAGGAACCCTGACATGGTTGGCCGGAGAAAGTAGGAGACACAATTGGTCCTCAGGCTCCCGGCACAGGTGGCTGGAGGGAGTAGGAGTCACTGAAGTTATGTGATTCCCCAGCATAAGTGACTGAGTGAAGGGGTGGTCACCTCCAATCCATGGGTTCCTGGCTTAGGGAGTGGGACAGTGGTAGGTGCCATCAGACTGAGATCACGTGCAGGAAGAGGGGATGGGAGCTGGGGTGGGCAGGGTGGGTGAGGTGCATTCACTTAACTTTCCCAGGGTGGGAAGTACTGCTGCCTAGTACTGAGTGTGAGTGCAGAGTTGCTCCTGCTTGGCTGCACCAGGTGATGGGGGTTTTGGCTGGGAACGCTGCTTGCTTTGTCCTAACATGGCCGTGCTAAGCAGATTCAGCTGGCAGGACGTCGGTGATCTGTGATTCTCCCTGTCTGCTGTTTTTGTATTGTCTCTCTTTCTACTTGGCTTTGGTCCAGTTCTTCAGCCTTGTCTTTGATGCTCAGAGTTCCAAAGCTGTCATCTATATCCAATTCACTTGTTTTCTCAGGTGTTTGTTGTAAGAGGGACATTATGAAGTGTCTGACCACTGAGCCATCTTTGACCGCCTCCTGGAACTAGTTTTTTTCTAAAACAGAATATGTAATGAAATCATAGTTTTACATAAAAATTATTTTTAGTGTTCTATATAATGTAACTACCAAAAAAAAAAAAAAAAAAAACCCATTGCCATCTAGTCGATTCCAATTCATAGCGACCCCACAGGACAGAGTAGAACTGCCACATTGGCTTCCAAGGAGCAGCTGGTGGATTCAAACTGGCAACTTTTTGGTTAGCAGCCGAGCTCTTAACCACTGCAGCACCAGGGCTCCAATGTAACTACAGAGTACAAAATTAAGGCTCTTATAACGAAGATTATGTCATATGAGCCTGTGCATCCTGTAGTAATCTTTTTGAATTTTTTTTTCAGTTTGGAAAGTAATTTGTTCAAACATGGTTTGTTGTTGTTGTTAGGTGCCATTGAGTCATTTCTGACTCATAGTGACCCTATGTACCACAGAACAAAACACTGCCTGGTCCTGTGCCATGCTCCCAGTCGTTGTTATGCTTGAGCCCATTGTTGCAGGCACTGTGTCAATCCATCTCATTGAGGGTCTTCCTCTTTTTCGCTGACCCTCTACTTTACCAAGCATGATGTCCTTCTCCAGGGTCTGATTCTTTCTGACAACATGTCCAAAGTATGTAAGACGTAGTCTCGCCATTCTTGCTTCTAAGGATCATTCTGGTTGTACTTCTTCCAAGACAGATTTGTTCATTCTTTTCGCAGTCCATGGTGTATTCAATATTCTTCGCCAACACCGCAATTCAAAGGCATCAGTTCTTCTTCGGCCTTCCTTACTCATTGTCCAGCTTTCACA
>NW_004444059.1:4208450-4209780 GCF_000243295.1 Trichechus manatus latirostris
AACAACTTCAGTCTTTTCTCCATTTATCATGATGTTGCTTATTGGTCCAGTTGTGAGGATTTTTGTTTTCTTTATGTTGAGGTGTAATCCATACTGAAGACTATGGTCTTTGATATTCATCATTAAGCACTTCAAGTCCTCTTCACTTTCAGCAAGCAAGGTTGTCTCATCTGCATAACGCAGGTTGTTAATGAGTCTTCTTCCAATCCTGATGCCCCCATTCTTCTTCATGTAGTCCAGCTTCTGGGATTATTTGCTCAGCATAGAAATTGAATAGGTATGGTGAAAGAATGCAGCCCGGATGCACACCTTTGCTGACTTTAAACCACGCAGTATCCCCTTGTTCTGTCTGAACAAGTACCCCTTGATCCATGTACAGGTTCCTCATGAGTGTTCTGGAATTCCCATTCTTTGCAATGTTATCCATAATTTGTTATGATCCACATATGTGAATGCCTTAGCATAGTCAATAAAACACAGGTAAACAGCTTTCTGGTATTTTCTGCTTTCAGCCAGGATCCATCTGACATCAACAATGATATCCCTGGTTCCCCATCCTCTTCTGAATCTGGCCTGAATTTCTGGCAGTTCCCTATCGACATACTGCTGCAGCTGCTTTTGAATGATTGTCAGCAAAATTTTACTTGTGTGTGATATTAATGATATTGTTCAATAATTTCCACATTCAGTTGGACTGCCTTTCTTGGGAATAGGCATAAATACGGATCTCTTCCATTTGGTTGGCCAGGTAGCTGTCCTCCAAATTTCTTGGCATAGACAAGTGAACACTTCCAGTGCTGCATCCATTTGTTGAAACATCTCAGTTGATATTCCATCAATTCCTGGAGCCTTGTTTTTCAGCGCAGCTTGGACTTCTTCCGTCAGTACCATCAGCTCCTGATCATATGCTTTCCTCTTGAAATGGTTGAACATCAACCAATTCTTTTTGGTGTAATGACTCTCTGTATTCCTTCCATATTCCTTTGATGCTTCCTGCATCGTTTAATATTTTCCCCCATAGAAACCTTCACTATTGCAACTTGAGGCTTGAATTTTTTCTTCAGTTCTTTCAGCTTGAGAAATGCCGAGCACGTTCTTCCCTTTTAGTTTTCTATCTCCAGCTCTTTGCACATGTCAGTATAATACTTTACTTTGTCTTCTAGAGCTGCCCTTTGAAATCTTCTGTTCATTTCTTTCACTTTATCATTTTTCCTTTTGCTTTAGCTACTCAACGTTCAAGAGCAAGTTTCAGAGTCTCTTCTGACATCCATTTTGGTCTTTTCTTTCTTTCCTGTCTTTTTAATGACCTGTTGCTTTCTTCATGTATGAT
>NW_004444059.1:4209880-4216683 GCF_000243295.1 Trichechus manatus latirostris
GGGATATACTCAAGGTTGTACTTTGGCTCTCGTGGACTTGTTCTAATTTTCTTCAGTTTCAACTTGAACTTGGATACGAGCAATTGATGGTCTGTTCCGCAGGCAGCCCCAGGCCTTGTTCTGACTGAAGATATTTTCCATGGTCTCTTTCCACAGATGTAGTCTATTCGACTCCTGTGTATTCCATCTGGCAAGGTCCATGTGTATAGTCACCGTTTATGTTGGTGAAAAAAGATATTTGCAGTGAAGAAGCTGTTGGTCTTGGAAAATTCTATCATGCAATCTCTGGCGTCATTTCTATCACCAAGGCCATATCTTTCAACTACTGATCCTTCTTTGTTTCCAACTTTTGCATTCCAATCACCCGTAATTATCAATACATCCTGATTGCATGTTGGATCAATTTCATAACACAGAAGTTGGTAAAAATCTTCAATTTTTTCATCTTTGGCCTTAGTGATTGGTGCGTAAATTTGAATAATAGTTGTATTAACTGGTCTTCCTTGTAGGCATATGGATATTATCCTGTCACTGACGGCGTTGTACTTCAGGATATATCTTGAAATGTTCTTTTTGACGATGAATGCAACGCCATTCCTCTTCAAGTTGTCGTTGCCGGCATAGTACACCATATGATTGTCTGATTCAAAATGGCCAATACCAGTCCATTTCAGCTCACTAATTCCTAGGATATCAATGTTTATGCATTCCATTTCATTTTTGACGATTTCCAATTTTCCTAGATTCATACTTTGTACATTCCACATTGTGATTATTAATGGATGTTTGCAGCTGTTTCTTCTCATTTTGAGTCGTGCCACATCAGCAAATGAAGGTCCCGAAAGCTTGACTCCATCCATGTCATTAAGGTCAACTCTACTTTGAGGAGGTAGCTCTTCCCCAGTCATCTGTTGAGTGTCTTCCAACCTGGGGGGCTCATCTTCTGGCACTATATCAGACAATGTTCCGCTGCTATTCGTAAGGTTTTCACTGGCTAATTCTTTTCATAAGTAGACTGCCAGGTCCTTCTTCCTAGTCTGTCTTAGTCTGGAAGCTCAGCTGAAACCTGTCCGCCATGGGTGACCCTGCTGGTATCTGAATACTGGTGGCATAGCTGCCAGCATCACAGAAACACGCAAGACCCCACAGTATGACAAACTGACAAACACGTGGGGCCCTGGTGGCACAATGGTTAAGAGCTACCACTGCTAAGCAAAAGGTCGGCAGTTTGAATCCATCAGCTGCTCCTTGGAAACCCTATGGGGCAGTTCTACTCTGTCCTATAGGGTCACTATGAGTCAGAATCAACTCAGTGGCAACAAGTTTGGTGTTTTGGTTTTTATATGGAACAAAATAATCACATTTTTCCTCCCTAGGTCTGATATTCTCTGTGTATCTAACTCAATTAAATAATGTAAGGTTTGGTTCTAACTTTAAAAGTGCCCAAGAAATAATTATGTGAAATCTGTTTCTGTTTTTTACTGTTTTCTGTTGTTACACAATATGTGCATTTGTATGTTTTATGTTGATGTCCACATGTGTGTTTTAAAAATATACAAAATTCATAAATTGTGAATCAGATTTCAATTTTTCATTTACTAAATATCTACTGAGTAACTAAAGACATCCCCCCTTTTGCCGTTGAGTCAATTCCGACTCATGGCGACCCTATAGGACAAGGTAGAACTGTCCCATAGGGTTTCCAAGGCTGTAAATCTTTACAGAAGCAGACTGCCACGTCTTTCTTCTGACTAAAGACTTACCTACCTTCAAATAGCTTACAGATGAGGCTGTTGTATTAGATCTTTCATTTTAATTAGAACCATGAGCCAAATAATGTTTAAATATACCTTCTGGTGGGAAGTGCAGACTGTGGCAATTTAAGCACACCACCTTCATTTTTAATGACTTTAACCAAAACAGAAAAGTTTACATAACAAATCAAAATTAGCATGAAGTAAAAATATAAAATGAAGTGCTATACATTATTTAGCAAGTTTTTCTTTTCTGTCCTAAATGTAGCAAGTATATAATCTTGAGCCTTGGAGCATGTATACCTTTCTATGTATATGCCTATACTTGTATCTTTTATAAATTGAATTACATTTATTTTAGATGAACTAAGGCATTTCACTACATAAAGAATTACTCAGTAAATCCCTCTGAAGTGTGAATAATGGCCCCATATTATATTTTGGTGTTTTCAAAACTAGAGTCACTTGTGTACCACCGTAATAATTTTTACCATATTCACAAACCATTTATACCCGTATTTACTTAATATTATTTCTGTAATTCCTCTCACTTTTTAAATTTAAATAAAATTTCACTGCAGTGCTATTAGTATCACTTGCTGTGAATGGATATAATTCAGAAAAATAAATACGTTAATATGTAGCAATTAAAATATTTTCCCATTATGATGTAAATACCATAACACTGGTGGCGGATATATCACACTTTGAGAAACACTGTCTTATATGATTGTAAGTTTGGATTTTCATGAATATAATTTCTTAAAACAAAGCACAATTTAAGTAGATGATAAACTCAGTGAAGGCCAAGATTGCATCTGTCTTGTACATCCTTGTTTCCTTGGCACTTAGTACCTAATATATAACAGGTACTCAGTAAGTATCGAATGGTAAATTAATGAATGAAGCATGTATTTTCATATTCATCCTCTAAAATGCCACTTAATAGTAATAATTTAATAGTAAGATATTGCTGAAATTTTATGTGAAAATACACAATGGCAGGCATATTTTTGTATCCCAGTCTTCAAAACACTAAGTAATATAATGCATAGCATTTCTATTAAACTTCAGTAAGTATGTTTATAGATCAAGGAAGGTTGTCATAATGCAAATAAAGAGAGATGGGGATGAAGCACTATAGGAGTGGGCCTGGTAAATAGAAAAAGAGTGACAGAAGAGAAAAGCAGTGGGGAGTAACAATTGAAATATGTATCTATGTCATGGAGTCTGAGGTAACTCTAGGGCTATGTTAAGGCAGGAAGAAAAGACCCAATTGAAGGCTAAATATATATGAGGGAAGTTGCTTCACTGAAGAAGGCTCTGTTCTACTAATAATGACTTCCAAATCATCAACCCTAATGACCAAATTCCTCCAAAATGAGGGACTCTAAGCATCCTTTCCATGATCTTCTAATAAAACTTACCTCTAAAGCTTAAATCCCAACTTATTTTCTTTTTTATGCTCTTAAGAAATAATATAATCAATTTTATGCATCATTTGGGTTAGAAGAAAAGACTATATAAAACTAAAATGAGCATAGCATTCTGGACCCATTTATAATAGGAGTTTCATCAGTTAGGAGGCCCTTTAAGTACAAATAGGATGTTCATAAGCTCATGTGGCCTGAGTAAATGGAAG
Source organism: Trichechus manatus latirostris (assembly GCF_000243295.1). Lineage (NCBI taxonomy): Eukaryota > Metazoa > Chordata > Mammalia > Sirenia > Trichechidae > Trichechus > Trichechus manatus. The sequence continues at coordinate 4,213,277 of NW_004444059.1, forward strand.
CACTCCACATCAACTATGTGTGAGATCGTCAATGGTTAGCTGATTTAGCCACTGACAATTTTGACAGTAGGAAATATTGACAGTAGGGACTGACTTTTGAGAAAAGGAACCAGAGGGGCAAACCATTTATAGTTCAGAAATAATGTTAAAATGTTGCTCCACCTTAAAATGTTACATTGGCACAAAATATTTATCTTTTAGTCTATTCTCAAGCCTAAGAGAATGTTCTGCATACTGTTTTACTAAAGGAACTTTGGACATATCAAGAAGTAAATGAGTGATGGTTTATTTTTCTGATGCTTTTTTAAAACTTATTTATCCATTTATTCATCAGTTGGTCTCTTTTGATACCAAACATCAGAAGAGAGGAAATTTAAGAGAAAAAGAATATATACTTCCAGCTACTTGGAGTCAGATGAGACTAAAATAGGAAGGGAGTGAATTCTGCCAAGTTGGAGTAGACTTTCTAGGGGAAAGGACTCTAATAAGTAGCTGGCCTTACCTTCAATGCCATGACGGACAATACCCGGTCTGGCCACTGCAGCAGGAAATATGATCCAGGTGAGGGAAGCATGTAAGAAGGACTTTGGCAGGAGAAATCTTCCACGGCGTGGGACTCAAAATCAGGGGTGGTGCATGTAGAATTTTTTGACAGTCTCAATACAGTGCCAGTGGATAATTTAATAGGGTCTGAGTCAACTCCAAAGCCCCCAGAAAATAAGGAGGTATACGAGAAGAACTGGACACTTTGTAAGGCAATTCCAGGGATTACTTTGCCCTCTGTGAAGGAAATTGAATGGAGTTGCATATTCCCACCATTCAGCAAACTGAACAGAGAGAAAAAAAGGGCTTACAACATTTGGGGAGAGTAATAAGCCTCAAAATATCTGAGACTCAAAATATGTAGGTCTCTTTGTATAGATATTTTACCAATTTCAGTCTGGGTCTGCTTGTATGAAGGAGCACACTCCTACAAGTCAGACAACTGACTTTGGTTAAATTCCCTAACTTTCTTTTGCCATGATTTTTTTCGTATGTTCCATATACTAGCTACATAAGAAGAGTTGTTTTGTTTTGTTTTTGTTTTGATGGTTGAATAAGTTAATATATGCAAAACACATTTTTAAATGACATAAATGGTATGTATCTTGAAAGAACAAAGCATATCGATCAAGCATGAATTCTCTTGCCATATGTTGGAGATGTGGTTACTAGTCAGTTTGGGATAGGCTATGCTGATGGCAATAAAAAACCTAAAATTTCAATGTCTTAAAATAACTAAGGTTGATTTCTAGTTCACATTATATGTCCATCCCAGGTAAATGAGGAATGTGCTCCACGTCATCTTCACTCAGGAACTCAGGCTGGTAGAGTGTTCAGAGTCTTGCTGGTCATTGTGATGGGGGAAGGGAAAGTGTGAATTACATACTGCATCTTAAAGGCTCTGCCAGAAAGTGATGAATTTTACTCCTTATTGTCTTAAGTCACATGGCCACACCTAACTCGAGAGACCAGGGAACTGCAGTTTGTGTCCCGAAGAAGAACTGGAAATGTTTGGTGAACAATACTGATGACTGTCACAGATGGTCTTTTTCTAGTTTCTACAGTAGAATGACTTTTCCAACAGCGAAGTCTTTAAGATGTTTCTCTTGTTACTAATACCACTATATTCTTACTGTATAGCTTTTAACAACTAAATGACCTCCTGGATTTTTTAAATTTTCATGTTCTAGGATTTTCTGGCATTAAAAATTGTAGTAGACTTGTAGCAGAATTTCTAGTTTCTGTGGACAATGGTGTAACCCCTTTTTTGCTTTCTTTTCCAAACAGACATTGATGAATGCTCTGATGGCTTTGTTCAGTGTGACAGCCGTGCTAGCTGCATTAACCTGCCGGGATGGTACCACTGTGAGTGCAGAGATGGCTACCATGACAATGGGATGTTTTCACCAAATGGAGAGTCGTGTGAAGGTCAGTACAAGACCCAGAGTTCAAGAACTCCTCTTGAATGTAAGGAATCTACAGTAAGATATAAGTAGTAGACATTCAGCTCAATTTTTATGTTATTGGTGATTTTTATTACGTGTTTACACAACAGTGATTGGAAACATGTTAAAATCTAACTTGTGTTTGCTAATTACAGTAATTAATTGATTTTTAGATAAAGTTTGTGACACTAAACCAGTTCTTTGTAGATACTTGCAACTGTTGAAGGATGTTTTTAGAATGAATGAACCCATAATATCACATAAATTCAAAAATTTATATGGCCGCACACAAAATCTGATCTACAAATAAGCAGAAAAAATAAGCAAGGAAAGTAGGATAGAGGGAAAACGAGGATAGAGGAAATACGACGATATGACAAAAATATGACCAAGGATAATATATACATTACATGCTACGCTGGGCTATTTCTAACATACTGCTTGCCTGGCAAAGTAAGAGATGCTCCACAAATGCTGGATGTTAGGTAAAGAAAGTATGGTTCCTGATTTCAAGACATTTTCAATCTAATAGGAGTGAAAAATTCAATTAAGTTATGTCTAATTACTTGCCATTAATTTTGAATTATTTTCAGTGCATTGACTATTAGACTACTTTATTCCTCTATACTCTCTTAAGGTGCAAGATTTTTAGAAACTAGGCAAAGTATAATCCTAGCCTAGTGAGTAATTGCCATGGAAACCACCCGCAATTGAAAGGCTTTGCCATCACAAGTTTGGGCACAGGAATGGAAAAACAAAACAAAACTCAAGAACTCATTATTTTTCCCATTTGTATTTACACCTTCATAGAGCAACAGCCTGAGAGAATAATGCAGCTAAGATGACAGTCAATGAAAGCTTTTGAGAATCTAACTTAATGGTACTTGACACCTAAATGATAAGATGTCTTTTATCCATGGGCCTCAAAGGGTTTTCACATGGGGAAAAGTGAAACAGAGTTGGGTGAGGGATTCCAAGGCTCACAGCACCTCTTCACCAGCAACAGCATCAGAGTCTGAACCACAAAGCTCTGAACCTTGAGCAGAGGCCTCATCTGGATTTTCATCTAAGAACAGGAATGTTTAGGAGCTAAAACCTCGCATTTGTGAATGTTCCAGAATGAATATTTTCAGCCCATTGAAAAATGCCAGGAGCCACAGATCACAGTTCAGAAGGCAGATCAAACGTTATGATTTTGCTCTTCCTAGGTAGCTACTTTGCCTGTATTCTGTAGAGTTTTGTGGGGAAAAAGTGGTCAGAGCTACTTTTTTTCTTTCATGATCAAGTGAGATTTATTCCAAGAATGCAAGTTTGGTTCAACATTAGAAAATCAGTCAATATAATACAACAGATTAATAGAACAAATGAAAAGAAGATCATCTCAATAGACAAAGAAAAGACATTTGATAAAATCCAGCA
>NW_004444059.1:4216783-4246987 GCF_000243295.1 Trichechus manatus latirostris
TGGCGGATCCATGCTGTGTTAGCTGATAGGGGACCTCTCCTCGCTCTCTGTTCTCTGTCAGTTTCTTATTCCATTCGGTGCTTGGCTGAGTTCTTTATCTCTTCATTTGATGCTTAGGGTTTCAGGATTGCCGTTTTCTCTGTTTGGCTTAGTTTTTCGGATCTTTGCTGTGGAGGGACAACGTCTTGCTTCTGCCTATTGCACAATGTTGCCTGGAAGTCCCCCAGAGCTACTTTTTTGTTGTTAAGATTGTCTTTTTACATATAGAATATATATGTAAACTGATTTGTAAATATTTCAATTTATGCAAAAATATATAGATTAAAGCTGGAAATCTATCTTTATTTCATCCCCCCTTCTTTTCCATCTCTTCCACTTCTCCTCTCTAGGTAGCCTGTTTTAAAATTTGGTTAATATCCTGGCACACCTTTTTCTGTGCATCTAAATGTGAATAGAAAAAACACATAACTCTGCTGACTATCTTACTTTAAATTTATAACTTCACTGATGATCTTATTTAAATTTATGACTACATGCCTCAAGAGAGCTGTATTAGTTATCTATCAATGCAGAATAAATTATCCCAAAACTTAGCAGCTGGAAACAAACATTTATTATCCCTCAATGTCTATGGGGAGCCCTGGTGGCACAGTGGTTAAGAGCTATGGCGAGCTACAGCTGCTAACCAAAATGTCAGCAGTTAGAATCCACCATCCACTCCTTGGAAACTCTATGGGGCAGTTCTACTCTGTCCTATAGGGTCTCTATGAGTTGGAATTGACTCGACGGCAATGGGTTTTGTTTTTTGGTAATTGCTATGGGTCATGAATCTGGGCACAGCTTAACTAGGTGCCTCTGGTTCAAGGTCTCCCCTGAGGTTGCAGTCAAGCTGTCGACTAGAGCTGTAGTCTCATTTTGAAGGCTTGTCTGGGGTGAGAGTGCAAGGGACTAGGATCTGCTTCCAAGGTCACTAACGTGGCTACTGGCAGGCCTTGATCCCTCAACATGTGGGCCACTCCTTAGGAATGCCTCAAGACATGGAAGCTATCTTCCCCCCGAGTAAGCAGTCTGAGAGAGAGCAAGAGCCAAAAATGGAAGCCACAGTCTTTCTGTAACCTAATCTTGGATGTGACATTCCATCACTTCTGCCATATTCTGTTTGTCAGAAGTGCATCAATAAGTTCAGCTAACATTCAAGGGGCAAAGATTATACCATATGGATGTGAATACCACAAGGGGAGAATCATTGGGAGCCATCTGAGAGGCTACCTACCACAAGGGCTATCAGCCCTGCTCAGCATTCCTACTTCATTCCCCCCAGTTCTTTCCCCTCTACTCTCTGATACAACCATTTCATACCTTCTCCAGTCTCCTTATATCTTGGGTACCATCTCCTTTCTCTTTTTCTCTGTTGATGGCTCTGTTTCTTATTTAAGTGAGAAAACAGAAGTAGTCATTAGGGAACTACTTAACTTCCACTTACACCAGTCTGCTTGCGTTTACTTCTGTACTGCTGCCCTCCCTCCCTCCTATTTTATTGGATGAAGTAGCCACGCTCCTATCAAAATCCAAATCCTCCATTGTACCTTGCTTCTCATTCCTTCTCACCTACTCGAGGACTTTGTTCTTGTAATATCCACTTTACGTTTCATATAATTAAATATTCTTTTTCCGCTGCATCATTACTACGAGCATACACACAAGCTGGAATGTTGTTGCTGTTGTTAGGTGCCATCAAGTTGTTTTCGACTCATAGCGACCCTATGTTGAACAGAACGAAACACTGCATGGTCCTACGCCATCCTCACAATCATTGTTATGCTCGAGCCCATTGTTGCAGCCACTGTGTTAATCCATCTCGTTGAAGGTCTTCGTCTTTTTCCTGACCCTCTACTTTACCAAGCATGATGTCCTTCTCCAGGGACTGGTCCCTCCTGATAACATGTCCAAAGTATGTGAGACAAAGTCTTGTCATCCTCCCTTCTAAATAGTGTTCTGGTTGTAGTTCTTCCAACACAGATTTGTTCATTCTTTTGGCAGTTCATGGTATATTCAGTTTTCTCTGCCAGCACCATAACTCAAAGGCGTCAATTCTTCTTCAGTCTTCCTTATTCATTGTCATATGCATATGAGGCGATTGAAAACACCATGGCTTGGGTCAGGCGCACCTTAGTCTTCAAGGTGACATCTTTGCTTTTTACACTTTAAAGAGGTCTTCGCAGATTTGCCCAATGCAATGCGTCTTTTGATTTCTTGACTGCGGCTTCCGTGGGTGTTGATTGTAGATCAAAGTAAAATGAAATCCTTGACAAATTCAATCTTTCCTCCATTTATCATGATGTTGCTTATTGGTCCAGTTGTGAGGATTTTTGTTTTCTTTATGTGGAGGTGTAATCAATACTGAAGGCTGTGGTCTTTGATCTTCATCAGTAAGTGCTTCAATTCCTCTTCATTATCAGCAAGGAAAGTTGTGACGTCAGCATAACGCAGGTTGTTAATGAGTCTTCCTCCAATCCTGATGCCGAGTTCTTCTTCATATAGTCTAGCTTCTTGGATTATGTGCTCAGCATACAAATTGAATAAGTAATGTGAAAGGATACGACCCTGACACACACCTTTCCAGACTTTAAACCGCGAAGTATACCCTTGTTCTTTCTTGATCTATGTAGAGGTTCCTCATGAGTACAATTAAGTTTTCTGGAATTCCCATTCTTCACAATGTTATCCATAATTTATTATGATCCACACAGTTTAATGCCTTTGTGTAGTCCATAAAACACAGGTAAACATCTTTCTGGTATTCTCTGCTTTCAGCCAGGATCTGTCTGACATCAGCAATGATACCCCTTGTTCTGTGTCTTCTTCTGAATCCGGCTTGAATTTATGGCAGATGTACTGCTTAGAACTGTTTTTGAAATATCTTCAGCAAAATTTTACTTCCATGTGATATTAATGATATTGTTCAATAATTTTCACATTCCATTGGATCACCTTTCTTTGGAATGGCCATAAATATGGATCTCTTCCAGTTGGTTGGCCAGGTAGCTGTCTTCCAAATTTCTTGGCAAAGACGAGTGAGCACTTCCAGCGCTGCATCCATTTGTTGAAACATCTCAACTGATGTTCTATCAATTCCTGGAGGCTTGTTTTTTGCCAATGCCTTCAGTGCAGCTTGGACCTCTTGGCATAACTTGCAGCATCACAGCAACACACAAGCCCCCACAGTATGACAGACTGACAGAGGCATGGGGGCAAGCTGGAATAGCGCTCATTTTTTTTTTTTTCAATTTTAAAATCATGCTTTATTTTTTTTAAGCCTATTAACTTGGTTTGAGGAGATTCTTTCTAATGCCCTTTTTTTTTTTTTTTTTTTGTACTTCAGGTGAAGGCTTACAGAACAAATAGTTTCTCATGAAACAGTAGTACACATGTTGTTTTATGACATTGGTTAACAACCCCACAACATATTAACCCTCTAAATTCTCAACCTTTTTTTTTTGCGAAAATACACATAGCCAAAGATACACTGTTTCAAAAATTTCTACTACACAGTTCAGTGACATTGACTATGCTCTTCCAATTGTGCTGTTATTCTCACTTAAGATGAAGGCTTACAGAACAAAATAGTTTCTCATTTAACAGTTACTACAAATGTTGCCCTATGACAATGGTTAACAATCTCACAACACTTCAACAATATCCTTACTCAACCTTATTTTTTTTTTACATAAAGAAAAAATAACCTCCTTTGACATCACCTGATTACTCAAATATTTCTTCCTTTTTCTACTCCCCTTTAGAACTAAACTCCTTGAAAGAATCTTCTGTACTTGATATCTCTGATTTCTCACTTCCATTTACCGCTTAAAACATACTGGTGAGGCTTTAGTCTCACTGCCCCAGTAAATGCTCTTTTCAAGGGTACTAGAAATTTTCACTTTTCCAATACACTGGCCAGTCATTGTCACCTTACTTAACAGTCAGACGTTTGAGCCAGTTAATCATTCCTTCCTATCAAAACATAACTTTCTTTATACCTGGCTTTGGGGATCTCTTTTTCCTGGCTTTCTTTTACCCTAAAGGCCTCTCCTCACTATGTGAGGACTACATGTACAAGTGACCCAGGACTCAGACCTTGGCAGTCTTCTCCATCTATTCACAATCCCCAAATCAACCAGTTCCGTGGTTTAAAATGTCATCTATATTATGTCCTTGATTCCTAAATATATATTCCTTACTCAGACCTCTTCTCTAGCTCTGGATTCATATATCTAGTTGCCTACTAGGCACCTCAACTTGGATTTCTAACAGGCAACTCAGACTTAACATTATCTGCTTACTAGAACGTAAGCTCATGGCTTTTGCTTGCTTCTCAGCCATCATATGTTCAGTACCGAGAACAGTGCCTGGCATATTAAAAAAAAAAAAAAAACCCAAACCCTTTGCTATCGAGTTGATTCCGAATCATAGCAACCCTATAGTAGATAATAAATTTATTTGTCTAATGAAGAAGATTGAGATGGATGATAGATCGACAGATAGACAGATAAGCTTTTAATAGAAATAAATAAAATCTGTCTCCCTCTACCCCAAATTGGTAATTATTATTTTGCTGGTTTATTACTATTTACTGAGTACCTACTATGTGTTAGGCACATAACCAACAGTATGTTAGAAGTAGATTTATAGTAGTGAACAGGAAAAAAAAAATCAGTGTATTCATGAGCATTCAGTACAGAAAGTAAAAAGACAAAGTAGCCATTATAATAACATGCGATAAATATTAAGATCGGGAAGTGAAGGATTTTATGAGACCCTTATACAGAAAATGCTTTTCAAGGCTATTCCACAAACACAAAACCGGTGGGAAATATTTATTCTGAAAAGAAGATTCTTCTGTTATCTACCAATAGATCTTATAAAGATTATCAGAAAAATCTACTACTCTGTCAGAGGACAGTGTGCTCTGAAGGACTGTTTTAAAAGGACCCATCTATGTTGTAAAATAAGACTAAAGTGCTTCTTCTAAACAACTATCCATTTACTGCAATTTCAATGATTTGTGGAATTGTAATATTACTATTTAAAAGGATGCAGTTTTAAGAGTATGATAATAATCTGAACAGGTGCCATTTTTCTGTTGCTGAAAAATAAAAATCATTCCAAGTGAACAAAGCCACAGCAGTGGGTTTACAATTACTCTGAATTATAAGATTATAAGATTAATACCCAAAGGTCTGAATAAGTAACGAGACCCTGTTTCACTATTTTTTAGGCTGCAGTTGTGTGATCCACAACATCAATGTATATAAGATGCAGTCATACAAATTGTGTTGTTTTACTCATTTATTTAATCCCCAGGTAACGTGCCACAGTACCATTTTCCTTGTCCATGCATCATTTCTACTGTGCCTGAAAATTTGTCTCTCTCTAGGAATGAAGCCCAGTATTTCATTATTTATTTCACATAAGTGTCTTTAATTTCATGGCCATATTTCCCTTTTATTGCTATAATTTCTTGATGATCTTTAAGTGCGGTAAGACCTTTTGAACTTGTCAGGCCAAGAATATAATGTTTATGGGATAGTGTCTTTTGAGTGTTCTTTTCAAGCCAAATATGCTATAAATTCTTAAACTAAGAAAAAGAGAAAAATGAAAGTAATCCAGTTCAGCTCAACAGGTGTTCACTGAATATATGCATATGTACCTTGAGGTACCTTGCCAGGCATCTACTGAATACAAATATGAATACAAATATGCTGAATTTTGCTGAATGCAAATTTGAAGGTGGTATGGTCACTGCTGTCAGCTTGTAGAAGAGATAAAATACGTACAACAATAACTGTCATACAATAGAATGTGATGAGTTTCTTAATAGTTGTGAACGCGACAAGACAAGGTTGAAAATTATAATTACTGGAGCAAAAATATAAATGCAATGCCGTAAGGGAACTAAGAGACAAATTATTTCTTCTCTGGGATCAGGGAAGCCTTCTCAGAGTATCTAGTATTTGTTTGGGGACTTTAGGAATGATGAGATGATGGGCAAGTTGAGATAGGAGAGTGTAAGCAGAGGAAGTGGTTTCACTAAGAAGTTTCAACTTGAGTCTGCGGGATTATTTTTGAGAAGGGGAATGATGAAAAGTACATCTGTACCAAATCTATATCTTCAGCCCAGTGCTATCTTCTGAGCTCCAGAACCATATATTAAACTATTTAATGGACAGCTCCACTTGGAAACCCAAGACGAAAGTGCAATTCAGCATTTTATAAACTGAACTCATCTTTACCTTCATCCCTGCCCCCACTCCCACTCTCTAGCAAAAATTTGTTCTTCTTTCTGTAAATAGCATGAACCAAATTTTCCAAGCCAGAATTCTAAACATCATTCTTGACCGTTCTGTCTCCTTCGTCTTTGAAGCGAAGGGTTCAATTCACTACCACTTGGCGTTGAGTTGATTTGATTTATGGTGACACCATGTGCGTCAGATTAGAACTGTGCTCCACTGGGTTTTCAGTGGCTGAATTTTTGGAAGTGGATTACCAGGGCTTTTTTCCAAGGTGCCTCTCTGGATGAACTCAAATGGCCAACGGTTTGTAATGGCTCAATTAGTAACCAAGTGTGATAACCATTTGCACTACCCAGAGACTCCAGTGGTTCACTAAGTCATATTAATTCTATCTCTTTTGTTTCTTTCTCTCTATTCCCACTGTTATCACCCAGTATAGCACTGTGCTTAAGAGCTAGACTTGGAGTCTGACTCCTTGGATCCCCATCTGGACTCTATACCTTAATGGCTATGTAACTTTGGGAATGTTATGTAATATTTCTATGCCTTAGTTTCCTGATATATAAAATGGGGATAATAATTCTACCTTCAAGAGTTGTCGTGAGGGTTAAGTGAGTCATTTCATGAAAAGCACTTAGAATCTGGTACAAACCAAGCACTTTATATAAGTGTTTGCTTTCATTATAAGATAATCTCTCACCTGGACTACAACTTACGAATTGATCTTCTGGCCTCAAGTTTTAACCCGCTCAAATTCCTTTTACAAAATGAAGCCAAAGGAATCTTTCTAAATTGAAAATATGAGTCTGATTTTTTTTTTTTAATTCCCTAAAATGACATTTTATTGCCTTTGTAAAAGTTCAAATGTCTTAACATGGCCTTTATCTGGGCCCTGAGTATGTCTTCCGCTTCATGTCTAGCCCCTCTGCTGTCTTGTTAGACAGTCCAGCCATACCAAAACTTGTAACAGATCTTGATAGCTGTAAACTCTAGGCCTTCAAACACGGCTTTTGCCTCATACAATGCTATTTTTTGTCTACTCTTTGCTTGACTAATTGATAATTGCTATACCTTGAGAAATGTATAGATAGGAGAAAGATCCAGAAAGAGTTACCCATGTGCTATGACGCAAGTGAAAAAATTTTATCAAGAAGAGGAAGTGAGCTGTGTCAAATCCTGCTGTTAGATCAAGTAAGATGAGGATTGTGAATTAAATGATGATTTTAGCAACATTATTTCAATTTGTGAATCTTACGTTACAATAAAACTCCATTTAAAAGTGAATTCAAAAATTCTATACCAACAATCATTTGGGAAGAGGCTCTGCATTGTAAAATTCAGTGCAAATAACAAGCAGAAAAGGCAAGATGAGTTCAAGCTATTTCAAATCCCATTGGATAGCAAGAAGCCAAAATTAGGCCATTATAATCTTTCTGCCTACACATTTATCCAAGTATAGTAGGTACATGCCAACCATTATTATAGCAATTTTTTTTAGTAGTACTTTATTATAAATGGGATTTATTTAAGAACAAAGATTCTCCTTATGACTGGAAATCTCTTCTTTGTCTTCTGCAGTAAACCCAAGGACTCTCTCTGCCTTAGTAAGGAAAGAAAATGCATTACATGGTAGCAAAGCTTTTATTTTTAAATGTCAGGCAAAATGTAAATGATTGTAAAAATCCAACAACTGGCATTAATGGAAGAATGTTCTAATAGTGGATATTGAAAAGGTATAGAATAAGAGATGTTAGTAAATTTTGTGGTCAAAGAGACCAAATAACTATAGTTAATGTTTTTTTCTGCTTACTATAATTCCTAATTATAAGGATATTTAATGGGAGACAAAGATTAACTCATCAGATATAGCATATTAGTCTGAATAGACCAAATATAGAATGAATTTATAAAATTTTATTTCCATTCCCAAAAAAGAGAAAATTTTCTCTGATCTGGAAAAAGTATGTATTAACCAATGTACCTTAAAATTTTTTTAAATTTATCCTCATGCTGGCTAACAATTCTCTTTTTCATCACAGTCTATAATTATGAACAGTATCAGCCTTGACCAATCAAGCTATAAGAAGGTTCACTGTAATTATAATAAAAACATTTTCAAACATTGTCTCATTTTACTAGTTTTGTTGAAATGGGAACTAATAAAAATCAAGGTAAAAAGAAAATGTATTATGTGGTTTATTTGATTTTAAGGATGAATTTATGTCAGATTTTATCTAAGAATTTAAGTATGGTTAAGATATAATCTTGACTTTATCAAGTCTTCAGTTAATGTTAAAATCAAACCATTTAAGAAAGATACTTATTTACTGAACTCTATCTTTTAAATCTTCCAGGAAAATCAGTCTACAGTTTCCCTAGTTAAAAGTTATCTGTTCTGTCTTCTCTCTGACCCACCTATCCTGCTGCGATTTCTTTCTTTCTTGACCTTTACTCAGAGGAAACAGATGAAATAGGAAATAACTGCTTACTGCCACTCACACAATATCCCTGAAATGTATTTTGGCTTGTGACCTTTAAATTATGGAGATAAATAAAATGAATTACATCTCCTCTTATGGACTCGATCTATGGGTCAAGATCTGTTTGCCTTTCATCTGTATGAAAATGCTTTAGGCTGTGATTGCCGCGGAATAGGTGAGGTCGGGTGAAGAATGGGCAGTTGCCAGTTGAGTCAGGCAAGGGAAGGAATGACGATCTGAAATGGAAAAGTTAGAAAGTAGGGGACTCGTTGTGAGAGAGTAATTGCTGATGGTCACTTGGCCTTCTTTAGGTGAGGGGCAGGGTGTAAGGACCATGTGAAAACGCCTGACTGTGAGGGAAAACAGGAAGGCAGAACACTAGAAAGAGCTGACGTGTGGGGTGGCGTGGCAGTGAGGATAGGGTTTGAAATTGAATGAAATGCCTCAGGAGTCGATGACATTTAATCTCCCTTTTAGAAAGGATTTTCTGTAAATGCCATCTTAACATTGGGGATGATTTCCTCCAATAAAACGTCATAGGCAGTTTTAGAATTTCCACCGCCCTATGTTTTTGCTTGATAAATTGAGTCATATTCTTACTTTCAAAAAATAGAAGTATTTCATAAAGCCTAATGGTATTTACAGAGATGTAAAAGTTGAAATTCCAGCCAAGGTTTTCTGGTTTTTCAAATCAAACATGGTACTGATTTCCTGTGAAATCCCCAGATCATTAACATTACTTTAGTCAGCATTTAGTAGGAACTGCATGCCAGCGTCAGTAAGATGACAGTGAATTTACAGTTGAATGCTTTATGTCTGGAGAAACTTGCCCCAATTGCTGTTGTTTGAAACTGAGCAGATCCTGAGCGCATTACCTGCTGCTTTTTCTTGGCTGCAGATATTGACGAGTGCGGGACCGGGAGGCACAGCTGTGCCAATGATACCATTTGCTTTAACTTGGATGGTGGATATGATTGCCGGTGTCCTCATGGAAAGAATTGCACTGGGGACTGTATCCATGATGGAAAAATTAAGCACAGTGGTCAGATCTGGGTGTTGGAAAATGACCGGTGCTCTGTGTGCTCGTGTCAGGTTGGTATAAATAGAAGTTTTTCATCGCTTGTATTGAAGTGTAATTGGCATACATTCTAAGTGTACAGCTTGATGAGTTTTCACAAATGCATACATCTACTTAGTCATTAATATAATTAATTAATTGTCATTAAAATAACAGAACACTGCCGTCAAACTTAAATTTTGCCTTGTGTCATTTTTTTAGTCCCACATCCCTAGCGCCAGACAACTACTGCTTCCAGTCATTGTAGATTAGATTTGTGTTTTCCAGAGCCTCATATAAATGGAATCATATAGTATATATTGTTTAGTGTCCAGCTTCTTTCTCTGGACACTATTCTTCTGAGATTCATTCATATCGTTATATACATATACACGTATCAGTAATCTTCCCTTTTTATCGCTGAATAGCAATTCATTATATGGATATACCACAATGAGTTTATCTCTTCACATGTTGATAAAATGTTGTTAGTAACTACTCTAATGTTCTCATAGCCATAATGTCATATTTGGATGAATGCATGAATTAAGTCAGAATGGACATGATATGACAAAAGATTGAAAAATATCCAAATGAGCTATATTTTAGTTTTAGGGAGACGTTCTATTGTGTCTTCCTCATTGATAATAGACACTTAAATGATAGTTAAGTGACTAATACTGTGTTCCAAGGACTTGGTTTTTAGGAAACAAATTGATAACTGTACAAAAACATAAGGTCTTAAAAATATTCCAGAATCTTAGCAAGATATAAAACTTATCAAATAGCTACCCAAATATAAACACATGTACACTCACACAAAACAAATTTAGTTAGAATTCAAATTACAATATAATTATACAAATACATGTATATTTATATACATGTTGTTGTTGTTAGGTGCCATGGAGTCAGTTCCAACTCATAGCAACCCTGTGAACAACAGAACGAAACACTGCCCCATCCTCAAAATCGTTGCTGTGTTTGAGCCCATTGTTGCAGCCACTATGTCAGTCTATCTTGTTGAGGGTCTTCCTCTTTTTCGCTGACCCTCTACTTTACCAAGTATGATGTCCTTCTCCAGGGACTGGTCCCTCTGATAGATAACATGTCCAAAGTACGTGAGATGAAGTCTTGCCATTCTCGCTTCTAGCAAGCATTCTGGCTGTACTTTTTCCAAGATACATTTGTTCATTTTTACCTCTTTGCACACAGTAGCCCCCACCATCCACGTGGTTTCGCTTTCTGCCATTTCAGTTACCCAAGATCAGCTGTGATCCGAAAATGTTAAATGAGTAGCGTGATGAAATCTTGCAGTGTTCCACTCTGTCCTGACTGGGAACCACATTTACATAACTTTTATTATAGTATATTGTTGTAATTGTTCTCTTTTATTATTAGTTATTGTTATTAATCTCTTACTTAACCTAAGTTATAAACTAAACTTTGTCATAGGTATGTATGTATAGGACAAAATAGTATATATAGGATTAGGTACTATCTGTGGTTTCAGGCATCCACAGGGGTCTTGGAATGTATCCCCTGCAGATAAGGGTGACTACTGTACATACAGACATTTATATATACATAATGGCCATGCAGTAAGTAACATTTTATACTGGTCATTTCTGGGAAATTTCTTCCTGACCAGGTAATTTGAGGAATAGTGTGTGGAAAGGAAATTGGAAGTTCTCTGGCTTGTGTAATTTCTATGTGTTGGCTACAAAGTGAGACTTTAAAGGAAATTAATTATATTGGGTAAACAGTGGGAGTTACCTCAACTTCCAAGTCAATATCTGATTAAAATGCTGTATGATTTTTATATAACGAGAACTGGAGTTTTTTTTTTTTTTTATACAGAATGGATTTGTAATGTGTCGACGGATGGTCTGTGACTGTGAGAATCCCACGATTGATCTTTTTTGCTGCCCTGAATGTGACCCAAGGCTTAGCAGTCAGTGCCTGCATCAGAATGGGGAAACATTGTACAACAGTGGTGACACCTGGGTCCAGAATTGCCAACAGTGCCGCTGCTTGGTAAGCTTAGCTGTATGAAGTGGAGAAAATTTTAGGTACAGAATCTACATAGGAAAGCAACCTTGCCCTCCTCCCAGCCCTGTACTCAGTATCTTGCCATAGTGTTTGCAGTTACAAAAAGTGAGCCTGAGTCAGATTATGAGATGATGGTTATGCAGTCGGGACCCAAGAAGGAATCGATGTGGTGTCACATTCTATATTCTTTCTCTGAGAGTGGTATCTCTTTTAGCACTGTCTCCACAGCTCAAAGGAAGAAAAACATCTCCCAGCCTCCCCTATCTCATCCAGTTTAGACTTAATGAGAGACAATCATAGCTAGAACAGTGGCATTCATGAAAAAAAAAAATCAAATAAAATAACATTTTTTTTTTTCAAGTAGAATTTTTGCCAACCCATTTCTATCAATCATACTCAGACTTCAAAAAAGAAAAACAGCTTCTTTTATGCTAAAGATTATTTTGGTCGATGCTATTCTGGTCGATACCCTCTTTTGCACATAATATGGATATGCAATAAATACTCGTTAGAATTGAATTTCTGTATATGCTTATAAAACCAGTAGAAATAATGGGTGAACAAGAAACCAAAAACTTAATGATAAAGAAAAACCTAGTCTGTTTTCATTTGACCAAATTTCTTGCTTTCTTTTAAGGTGTAAGTGAAAAGGAAAATTGGTCTGTCTTTATCACGGAAAGTTTCACAGAAGATGCTACTTTTAAAGTTACACCTAGTTTCCTTTCTGTTTGTGTGAGGGCTTTTTTAAGGAAATCCTTTTTTGTTGCTTACATTTTCTACTTTCAACCCAAAAATCAATTGAAAGAGCAAGGTCAATTTTTGTGCCTGAAGGCTGTTTTCATCTCCAAAACCATGAGATTCAGAATTATGAAGAAAATAGGAAACAGGTAGGAACTACATTAAAGAAGACCCAATTCTCACAATTTTCCCATGTGGAATAAAAAAGACTAGAATCACTTTGTTTTTTCAAACTCTCTACACTGAGAAATGTATAAATGAACAAAGGAAAAAAAGTCAAAATTCCTTTCACATTTCAGTTTATTTTCTTGTAAATGGGCGTAACTTTCTTTACGCAGAATGGAATAAATGACAAGTTGGGGGGAAAAGATCAAAAGAATGAAAAAGGCATCCCATAGGCAAAAAGTTAAACAAAAACCTCATCCATATGAAGTAACTCTCCTTTGCCACTGGAAAGATGGGGCATACAAATTTTATTGTTTTAAGAGAAATGGCTTTTGCTTTTTTTTCAATTGTTCTTGTTGAATCCTTAGTGGCATTTTTAAAACCTAGCTGCAATATAGATCTCATCACTCTGATAGGGCTTTTGTAGCTTCCCTGCAAGATTTATGGCTTCGAATGCCTGAGTATAAATATCAATCAAATAAATTGAGTATTGAGTAAACACTGTGCTCCCTCCCTCCCTCCCTTCCTCTTTCATTCCCTCCCTTCCACTCCCTCTGCCTCTGCACGTCTGTTCTCCTTACAGCAAGGGGAAGTTGACTGTTGGCCGCTGCCTTGCCCAGAGGTGGAGTGTGAATTCAGCGTCTTCCCAGAGAATGAGTGCTGCTCACGCTGTGTCACTGACCCTTGCCAGGCCGACACTATCCGCAATGACATCACCAAAACTTGCCTGGATGAGATGAATGTGGTTCGCTTCACTGGATCCTCTTGGATCAAACATGGCACTGAGTGTACTCTCTGCCAGTGCAAGGTAAAGCCCATTAAATTCCAGTAATGAGCTCTTTGACAGCTGCTTCCAAGGCTCATCGATATTAATGTGCTTAACCTGGACAATGGGAAGCATTTTTTTTTTCCTATTTATTGTTCAAACAGAGGTAGGAGTGCCACTCAGCTTTATTAGTACCAAGGCAGACTGTCATTTGCATCATCTGATTCGGGGAGAGGAAGGGGACATGGTTAGAAAACAGAATGATGAGTTATTTATATCACTAGGATAAAGACAGCTTACTGAAATTGCCCTAGAGTATCTAACTGTACATATCTACAAAAAGCTACAATGTTCATGTTCGCTCTTTCATGATGGAAGACAATATTATTTTATTGATTTCTCTCTGGTTCTTTTATGAGGGCTGTAGGATATATCAATGAAGTGGATATATTACATTTTCCAAAGTGGAAATTAATGCGGCAAAAATGGGCATATTTCTTGGTTTATTGTGGTCAGTTACATTAAGTTGAAAAATTAAAGATGTGTTATATACTATATTACTACAGTTGGAGAAAAATCATTATAAAGATTTTCTGTTTATTATCATAGGAAGATAGAGCACGGTGCCTTTTACATCAATGAGAAAAAATACAAATAATGTAGACAGTATATAGAGTTCATTGATAGTGACAAAGTTGAAAGCATTGTTCCTACAAAATTTTGATTTAGTGCTTATTGTCCTTCATAGTCACAATTCTGGAATCACCACCAAAATTAAATAAATAATTTGGAAGGTTTAACAACAACAATAAGGAAAAAAAGCAGAAAAGTCACATTTTTTCAACATACCACAACCAGATATCTGTAACTTCTCTGGTTTTTTAAACAAGCATTTCCATTTTATTTTATTTTGTCAATAGAGCAATTTAATTCAGATTCACAGAGTACAAATTCTTACTAGAGTGGCTTGAGGTAACAAGACAAATAAGTATAAACTGATTTGAGATAGATCATTTTTGTCTATTTCAAACAAAATTTTCTAGCTCTTCCAATCAATGCAATTTGTCAATCAAGCAAAACATTTTCAGTGACATTTATTGCTCTTTCTGAAAGTGCATTAGCAAGTATAAAAGTTACTACTATTAATAAATGTTACTAATAATGTATATGTAATGTTCCTTTCATATATGTTTAATATGAGTTCACTTAACAGTACATATCTCCAGACATCACCATTAGTGACCAGAAGGGAAATGCTGACAGTTAATTACCAAATAGAGTTGAGTTCCCTTACACCCTTTATCTAAATGTTCTGATATGTGAAAACAAAAATGTATACGAGGTGGTAGTATGAAAACAGTACCAAATATGCTCAGACAGGTACTTCCATTAAGAAAAATGCATTCAATAATAGGCAGGAACACATAAGCATGTTTTCTGGGATAAAGGGCAACTCTTAGAATCTTTTGGCTCTTGGTAGGAATGTATTCCAGAAAGTATATTTTGACCTTAAGCAATTTCTTGTCAGAGAAGTGCTGATTCTTAGAAGTTACTATTTGATGCCATTTCCCTTCTTCCTCTGATTAAATATGAATTATAAGAATATGCTCAGTTTTACCAAATTTATCCCAAGTACTCATTTTCAAATTATATTTGTTTTGTGTTATTTTTAAAATAAACTTTCCTTTTGCAAAACAGGCTCCAGATGTTGCTTTGGAGGTGACCATTTGTCACAATTTGGTGTTTTCAGAGGACTAGTTTTTAACTTACTATTTCCCCATCTTACTCCCCTCTGAGTTATTGTGCAGGATATTGTGATAGGTACCAGGAGTACAACGATAAACAAAAGCAGACACAGGCCTTCCTGAAAATTATTGTCTAGCAGCTTATTGTCTAGAGCCATGCTGTCCAATATGGTGGTAAGTAACCACATGTGGCTGTTTAAATTTAAATTAAATAAAATTAAAACTTCAGTTCCTCAGTCACACTAGCCCTCGTTCAAGTGCTCAATAGCCAGATGTGGCTAATGGCTATCATATTGGGCAGCGCAGGTAGAGAACATTCCCAGTAATTGCAGAACGTTCTTTTGGACAGCTGTGGTCTAGAGGTCAGGAATGCAGCTTCTGGTATTTGAGGCCTGGTTCAACCACAACTACCTATGAGACCTCAGGGAGTGTTCCTCAGTCTCTGTGACTCAGTTTGATCACCTGAGAAATGAGAATAACAGAACCTACTAGGAATAGAACATTCTACAGAGAATTGCTATAAGAATTAAGTGACTATGGAAAATGATATGGTGCCTCCTTAAAAAGCTAGAAATAGAAATACCATAGGATCCAGTAATCCCACTCCTGGGAATATATCCTAGAGAAATAAGAGCCATCACAAGAATAGACATATGCACACCCATGTTCATTGCAGCATTATTCACAACAGCAAAAAAAAAAAATGGAAACAACCTAAGTGCCCATCAACAAATGGATAAACAAATTATGGTACATACACACAATGGAATACTATGCAAGGATAAAGAACAGTGATGAAATCTGTGAAACATCTCACAGCATGGATGAATCTGGAGGGCATTATGTTGAGTGAAATAAGTCAATCACAAAAGGACAAGTGTTGTAGGAGACCACTTTTATAAAAACTCAAGAAAAGGTTTACACACAGAAAAAAACAATTTTTGATGGTTACAAGGGAGGGGAAGGGTGGAGAGAGGAAATCACTAACTAGATAGTAGACAAGTTTTAACTTTGGTGAAGGGAAAGACAATACATATTATAGGAGAAGTCTGTACAACTTGACCAAGGGAAAGTCATAGAAGCTTCCTAGACACTTCCAAACACCTTGAGGGACTGAGTTACTGACGCTGACGGCTGGGGACCACAGTCTCAGGGGACATCTAGGTCAATTGGCATAACATAGTTCACAAAGAAATGTTCTTCATCCTACTTTGGTGAGTAGCATCTAGGGTCTAAAAAACTTTTAAGTGCCATCTAAGATTCATCTATTGGTCCCATCCCTTTCAGAGCAAAGGAGAATGAAGAAAACCAAAGAAAATATTAGTCCAAAGGACTAATGGGCCACATGAACCACAGTCTGTGTCCAGAAGAACTAGATGGTGCTTGGCTACCACCACCAACTGCTTTGACAGGGATCACAGTAGAGGGTACTGGACAGAGCAGTAGAAAAATGTAGAACAACATTCAAATTCACGAAAAAAGACCAGACTTACTGGTCTGACAGAGACTGGAGGAAATCCCAAGATTATGGCCCCTGAACACCCTGCTAACTCAGAACTGAAGCCACTCCCAAAGTCCACCTTGCAGCCAAAGATTAGACAGGCCTATAAAACAAACAGTAGCACATGTGAGGAATGTGCTTCTTAGTTCAATCAAGTATATGAGACCAAATGGGCAACACCTGCCCAAAAACAAAGACTAGAAGGCAGGAAGGGACAGGAAATCTGGACGAATGGACACAGGGAACCTGGGATGTAAAGGGAAAGGGGAAAACTGCTGACACATTGCAGGGGTTGCAACCAATGTCACAAAACAATTCGTGTATAAATTTTTGAATGAGAAGCTAGTTTGAGCTGTAGACTTTTACCTAAAGCTCAAATTGTTAAAAATGTAATTTGCAAGAACATGTACATTGCTGAAATTTTAAAATCTATTTTATATTTCTATAAAACCTTCCGATTTTCTTAAAAAAAAAAGAGTTAAGTGAGGTGATCTATGCAAAAAGCTTCATACTATGCCCAGTACATTCATACTCAATAAATGTTGGCCGTTTTATTGTTGGTAGTTAGGTAAGTAGACATTAATAAAGTAGTGACACAGATAAAGACAACATTAAAAAGTGTGATGAATGAAGGAAAAGTACTAAGAGGTCATACAACATGTGAATCCATACTTCTTGAGGAAATGATATCGTAGGTGAAATCTGAGGAATAGGAGTTAGCTGGGTGAAACGGGTAAGATTTCCCCTTCCATTTTTAAATGCTTCTTCAAATTTAATTTGCTTAAATGAAAACAAAAATTAAAAAAACAAATGCTTGCTCCACTCAGAAGTTAAACTCTTGAGTCAAAAGTGAATTAATAAAATTGCCTTTTGTAAATCTAATAGAGAATCACCCTTATGATTGGCAAGAGTGCTTTCAGGCAATTATGCTTTGAGCGCCTAACAACAGAGAAGGATGTATCCAATTGAGAAATGAGTAGGAGATAAGGAGACTAAGGGTCCTTTCATTTAATAAGTAATCACTGAGCAGGAAACTTTTGAGAACTGGACACCAACAGACCACTTATAACTCCTAGGGAGACTCTAGATATAATTCTGAAATAACTGAGGTATGGAAAAATTGGAGTTTTTTGAGGATGAAGTTTCTGACTTCCCTAAATGTTACATTCATCTATCAAAAACTGGCAGAGTTGGAGCAGCCATCTAAGATGCATCAGTTGGGTCCCAACCCACCTCGAGCAAAGGAGGATGAAGAACACCAAAGACACAAGGAAAATATTAGCCCAGGAGACAGAAGGGCCACATAAATCAGAGACTCCATCAGCCTGAGACCAGAAGAACTAGATGTACCCTGCTACCACCAATGATCGCCCTGACAGGGAACACAACAGAGAGTCCCTGAGGGAGTGGGAGAATAGTGTGGAGCAGAACTCAAATTCATGTAAAAAGACCAGACTTAATGGTCTGACTGAGACTGGAGGAACCCCCAAAGCCATGGCTCCCAGACATACTGTTAACCTAGAACTAAAACCATTCCCGAAGCCCACTCTTCAGACAAAGATTAGACTGAACTATAAAACATAAAATAATACTCGTGAAGAGTGTGATTCTTAGTTCAAGCAGATGCATGAGACCAAATGGGCAGCTCCTGTTAGGAAGCAGGATGAGAAGGAGGGAAGGGACAGGAGCTGGTTGGATGGACACGGGAAACCCAGAGTGGAAAGGGGGAGTGTGCTGTCACATTATAGGGATTGCAACTAGTGTCACATAACAATATGTGTATAAATTTTTGTATGAGAAATTAACTTGAGCTGCAAACTTTCACCTGAACCACAATTTATTTTTTTTTAAAGTAGAACTTAAAAAAAAACTGGCTAAGTTAAAGTTGTGAAAGTGGATCTCGGTACTAACATTAGAATAGATAAGTAGAGCTATGGAAACAAATACCCCACATATAAACCCATTGCTGTTGAGTCGATTCCTACTCATAGCGAACCTATAGAACAGAACTGCCCCATAGGGTTTTCAAGGAGCAGCTGGTGGATTCAAACTGCCGACTTTTGACTAGCAGCTGTAGCTCTTAACCACTGCACCACCCGGGCTCCACCCCATAAATAGGCACCATTATAATGAAGAATTTAGTATATGATCAAGGGAGCTTTGTGATTCAATGCTGGAGGAAAGGGTTATTCCATACATGTTAGAATTACTGAACAACAGTTTTGGAGAAAATAATTTTAGGTACCATTATATTGTATATGAAAATAAATTCCACATGGACAAAGTGTTAAAAATAGATCAAAACAAAGAAAACATAATCAAGTATTTATCAAAATTATAGGAGGGCAATGACATTTCTAAGCTTAGAAAGTACAGAATAAACCTCAAAGAAGAAGTTAGAGCCTCTATAGATAAGCAAAATAAAAAGACACAGCTAGAGATGGGAAAAATATTAGCAACAGATATGATTTCTTTGCCAGAGTAAAAGCATGAAAATTAACAAGAAAAACACTTGTTTCCCCATACATACATCAACAAAGGATGAATAAACAATTCACTAAAAAAGTACTGCTATTAAAATAAAAGAGAAACGTATTCAACCTTTAAGTAGTTGGAACTGAAATGTAAAGTAGCATAATCATTATTTTCACATACTACAATAAAAACAGATTTCATGATAATTTCCAGTTTTGATAGAGATGTCCTATTAGTGACGTTGAAAATACCTGTCAATGGCCCCCACCCAACCCCCTACACACCAATATCTTTTGTCCCCTTACTCTGGGTCTAAGAATCTAACATAAAGAAATAATCTAAGATATGTAGCAAGTTAAGTGCATGGCAATACTCATTTCAACATTATTTGTAATGCAAAATCAAGGAAGAAACAAATGTCCAATAATAGAAAAATGGTTAAATTAATTATGGTGACTCCATAGGATGGAATATTATATGATATTATTTTGAAATTATATTTAACATATTTTATGTTATCACTATATATAATTATATAATTACATTATAATATATTATTATACTATTAGTCATTAAAGTGATACAATTCTTATAATAAAAATTAAGATAAAATATAATGTATAAATTCATATGTATTTTGATTATAAGAAGGTTGAAAATAAAGGAATATGAAAATGGACTTTAAGAAAACATACTAAAATATTAATCATAGTAGAATTTTTTAAGTACTATATATTACTGAAAATTTAAAGTTGACTGTCTTTAAATTTTTGGAGGTTAGCATGAAAAGAGTGACAGTGATTTCTTTAAAAATGGAGCCAAGAATAACAGGGTCTTAAGGAAAGATATTTTATTGTAATTGTTACTATGTAAAAATAATTAGTTTTTATAATTACTTTTGACAAGAAGCAGTTACTATTTCTAGTAGACTAAGTTTCAGTGGGTCAGTTTTTATTTTGGTTT
The DNA here is from genome assembly GCF_000243295.1 of Trichechus manatus latirostris. Taxonomy (NCBI): domain Eukaryota; kingdom Metazoa; phylum Chordata; class Mammalia; order Sirenia; family Trichechidae; genus Trichechus; species Trichechus manatus. The sequence goes on from NW_004444059.1 coordinate 4,237,016, forward strand.
TTATCAAGGTAATATTTATATACAGTGAAGTTCACAGTATTAAGTGTATAATTTGATGAGTTTAATAAATCAAAATATAGAATATTTCCCACACTCTAGAGAATACATTTGTGTTCCCTTCCATTTGGTCCCTACTTCCCAGAGGCCACCTCTATTTGTATTTCATCATTATAGATTAGTTTTGCCTATTGTAAAATTTCATATAAGTGGAGTGTCTTAGTCATCTAGTACTGCTCTAACGGAAATATTACAAGTGGATGACTTTAACAAAGAGAAATTTATTTCTTCACAGTAAAGTAGGCTAAAAGTCCAAATTCAGGGCGTCAGCTCCAGGGGAAGTCTTTCTCCCTCTGTTGGCCTTCTTATCAATGTTCCCCCGGACTAGGCGCTTCTCCGCGCAGAGACCCAGTATCCAAAGGACGCACTCTGCTCCCAGCACTGCCTTCTTGGTGGTATGAGGTCCCCGCTTTCTGCTTGCTTCCCTTTCCTTTTATCTCTTGTAAGATAAAAGGTGGTGCAGGCTACACCCCAGGGAAACTCCCTTTACATTGAATCAGGGATGTGACTTTAGTAAGGGTGTTACAATCCCACCCTAATCATCTTTAACATAAAATTACAATCACAAAATGGAGGACAACCACACAGTACTGGGAATCATGGCCCAGCCAAATTGATACACACATTTTTGAGGGGACATAATTCAATCCATGACATGGAGTCATACAATATGTCCTCTTTTATGTCTGATCTGGCTTCTTTCATTCAGGAGCCCTGGTGGCACAGTGGTTAAGAGCTCGGCTGCTAACCGAAAGGTCAGTGGTTCGAATCCACCAGCGGCTCCTTGGAATCCCGATGGGGCAGTTCTACTCTGTCCTATAGGGTTGCTATGAATCGCAATTGACTCAACGGCAATGGCTTTTTATTTTTCTTTCATTCAACATAATGTTTTTAACATTTTTCCTTTTCTTGTGGGTATCAGTAGTTCGTGATTTTTTTATTTCTAAGTCAAATTCCATTGCATGGAAATATCACAATTTATTTATCCATTTACTTGGTAATGGGCATTTGGGTCATTTTAGGTGAAGCTGGTTGAAGTGTTTTCAGTTATTACATCCCTTACTAATTTTTATGTAGTTGTTGATATGAATTACTGAGTTAGGGATATTAAAATTTCTGGTGATGATTATGGGCTTCCAATTTCTTACTTCTGTTTGTTCAATCAGCTTTTGCTTTATATACTTTGAAGTTCTATTGTTAGGGAAACATTTCACGGGGTCAAGGGATTAGGAAGGACCACGTTAACCAAGTATAGTCAGAAAACTTCTGCCTCTGAACATAATGACAAAGCTTGAAAACACCACAAGAGTTTTGAGAGATGCTTCTGTCAGAATTAAAATTTTTTTTTTTTTAAAGTGTGCTTGATCGAAATTTACAGAAGAAGAGGATTAGATTAAGATGATAATATTGTTCTTGGGTATAGACTGACTTTTCCTTTATTCAGTGTGCTTCACACAGGCTATACATATTTAAAGTTTTATCTTATTATAGGAACAAAGACACATTTGATTCTATTGTACTGAAATATAATACATGTTCAATCATCTAAAGTCAATTTTCTGAGAGAAAATATAGAACAGAAGATAAATTTCAGAGTCAGACTAACCTGAATTTTAATCTCAGCTCTGCCGTTTGTTACTTGTGCGATTTTGGACATGATAGTGAAGCTTTCTGATCTTCAGTGTCTGAATCTAAAAGGTGCTATTAATAATAGTGATCCCACTGGGAATGCTGTGAGGTTGAAATGAGATAATGTATTGAAAGTGCCTGGCAAAGTGTCTACACGGAGTATACACTCCAGAAGTGGAAGGATGTTATCATTATGCTTGTAATATCACTGTGATGTATTAACACTATCATTATAATCAGCAAGCTGAGGAAAGGGAGAGTGCAATGAATCAGAAGAAGAAATGAATTTTTTTTCTTCTTGGTAAGACACTGTATTATTTTAGTACTTGAGCATAAGAAACGAATTCCGTGTAGGTGGCCCTGCCCTGCCTGTTTCTCCTACTTCATATCATACACCGTTTTCTTCACCAATTTAAAATCCTCACCCAGGCCCTTTTTAAGTGGCTTAGCTACACAATTTTTTTCTCACCTCAAAGCCTTTACTTATGCTATTCCTGGTGCTTTTGGCCTCCCACCTCACATGGCTCTCTTACTTTGCTTCAGGTCTTGGTTTAAATATAACTTCACAGAGAAAGGGATCCTGGCCTCCTTGTCTAAGTAGCCAGTCTTTTGTTAATCTTATTGTAACACCCAGTTTGTTTCCTTTCTAGCACTTTCCACCATTCACAATTGTATGTTTGATACTTCTAGTTTTCTCCCCCAATAAACTGTAAGTCCTGTGAGGCCAGTGATCACTTTGCTTTATTCATCAATGTATCTAGTGTTCAATATATTCAATAAATATTTTGCTAATGAAAAAATACAGTAAAACCTGTGAAAAGCGGGAACCTGTGTAAGGTGGAAACCTCTCAGAGAAGGAAAACACGAATATTTTCCACTAAAACAAGTGATAGAAAAGTGGGAGGATTGCATTCTGTCAGAGGTGGAAAACTTGTGAGAACCGGAAAAACAAGGCAGTCCCGTTGAGTTCCAGCTCTCACAGAATTCACTGTAAAAGAACAAATGTGAAACAAGAGAATGCTATGCAGGTAAATAAAGCCAACCTTTGATTTGCCACAAATAACTCAGCATAATAATCGGTTCTGTTATAGTAGAGACATGAAAAGTGATGGAACCATTCATCATTTTGGGTTTCAGAAATAAATAACAACTATATGGAATTTTTACCAATCAGTGTGAGCATTTACTAATGGCTTTAAAAATTCATACCCTTTTTACTTTTTTTTTTCCCCTCTAGAATGGCCACATCTGTTGCTCAGTGGATCCACAATGCCTTCAGGAACTGTGAAGTTAACTGTCTCATGGGAGATTTCTGGTTAAAGAATGTTCTTTCATTAAAAAGACCAAAAAAAAAAAAAAAAAAGTTAAAACTTAAATTGGATGATTTGTGGGCAGCTAAGTGCAGCTTTGTTAATAGCTGACTGAACTTTCAATTATGAAATTTGTGGAGCTTGAGAAAATCACAAAAGGAAAATTCTTGGGGCAAAATTAGATCACAGTTCTGCCTCTCCTGTGTCTGACATCAGCGTGTAAAAGAATGAGTGTGGAACACAGACAGTGGCATCATGACCCCACTGGATCTCAAAAGATCTCTAGCTTCACTGGTGCAGAAAAATTTTACTCTAGATTGGAATCTTCACCAATCAGTTAGGCCCCTCACTGCAAAAAAAAAAAAAAACATAAGGCAGTGAATGAATTATATTTTCAGAAGCAAAGCAAAGAAGCTATAACATGTTATGTACAGTACACACTCTGAAAAGAAATCTGAAACAAGTTATTGTAATGATAAAAAATAACACACAGGCATGGTTACTTAATGTTTTCTAACAGGAGAAGTCATCCCTATTTCCTTGTTTTACTGCACTTATTATTATTTGGTTGAATTTGTTCAGTATAAGCTCGTTCTTGTGCAAAATTAAATAAATATTTCTCTTACCTTATAACACTTGTGAGTCCTTGTGTGTCTTGTGTAATGCATTCATCTTTTCCACGGGTGGTTCTGCATACAAATTGCCTTCCACTTCTTTGTAGTTCAAACTTCCACGGTGTCATTCCTCATTGAAGTAGGATTGTCACCAAATTATAATTCCAAGGGGAGGATGTGATGGATAGCGTCAGTCTGCCTCTCCAGATCCTCTCTCTCCTTTTCTACCGTTTTCTGTATCCTGGGAGCTGACCTGTATAGACTACGAATGGGCTCCCTTGCTGTCTGGATTCTGGTTTGGTTTGGTCAATGAGGAACACTGGCAGGATATCTGGAGGAGGTGACATTCAGGTATTCTGCTGACTCATGCCTTGCCAGGTCACCACCATAGTTGGCTGTGTCACCTTACTGAAGGTGGTCCTCTCTGTACAGCTGCCCTCTACAGGTGCTAATAATGTCTCCTTCCGCTTGTCCCTTCTGGCGTAGGGGTAGTAACAACTCTGGCTGTTCTGCCTTTGGGAGATACCTGCTCCATTTCTTGTTAGCTTCCCGAGTTCCAGCCACATCTTTATAAACAGTGAGTTTGTCAAACTCTTTTAATTAGCCAGCTTGAGAATGCCATCTGTTTCCTGCCAGGACTTTGACTGATACATGTCTAGGGAGGGAGTGTGTGAGGGTTGGGAATCACTTCAAGAGTTGCTCCTTCACATCTCTATTTTCTTGTTTTATCAGAGTATAAAGAGTCCCAGTGTTAGAAGGGATTATGATGTTACATGTTAAATTTTTGGTGCATCAGAATCTTAGGAGAAAAAAAAAAAGTAGACAAGTTGATGCCCAACAAAGGCAGTTAATCCAGCATTTCCCTATTCTTCTGCTTTGCACTCAAGTGAAAAGAAAATGCATTCACTGTCAAATTATATTTTTAAAGCTGTCTAGAGACATTTTTCTTTAAAGAAAATAAAAACTGAAATGGATAGCCGAGAACCACCACAAGCTACAGAAATGGTAAAGTGGTTTTTAACTAGCCCCTCACCGTTGCTATGGAAACAACCCAGCACAAGCTGAGCTGAAGGATAATTTATAAATGTCTTAATCCTTTGGCATGTGTAATAATTATTGAATGTGTAAATTTAAGTATCTCTCTATGCACCCTGGATTCATCATAAACAATTTTTCTGCAGCCTTTTTATATTTAATTTGAAATTTCACCAGAGCATGAGGTTTATTTTTATCAGCTATATTACTATGGTAAATAGCAATTTTGTCTCCAAGAGAGTATTTGTTAATTTGAAGGCTTTTTTACCTTGTGATTTTTTTTCTTACATTGATTTGGGATTTCACATTAAATCGTCTCAAAAAAAATACGTTCTACTCATTCTGATGAGGAGAGTAGAGTCCTTGGGTGACACAAATGGTTAAGTGCTCGACTACTAGTCAAACATAGGCAGTTTGAACCCACCTAGAGGCGCCTGGGAAGACAGGTCTGGCAATCTGCTTCTGAAAGGTCATAGCTTTGAAAACCCAATGGAGCAGTACTGCTCTGCACACATGGGGTCACCGTGAATGGAAAAAGACTCAACAGCAACTAACAGCAACAACATGAGGAGAGTAACAAATTTTAGATCCTTTAGGTACAGTATGCCTTTCTGGAAGAAGAACCAAGACAGTCAGTATTGCATATTCCAAATCCTTTGTAGCTTTTTGTAGGGCACTGAGCATATTGGTAGCTTGCAAACCACTGCTGAACAAAACAAAACTCTAACGTTGAAAAAAGGGAAAAAATAAGGCTATTCTTCCAAGGACCATTAAAGCAATGAATGTGTTCAGATTGAAGTTTTTTTCCCCCTTCAAGGTTTATCCTCAGGAGAATTACTGTTTTATCTGCAGAGTCGGCAAGCAGTAATCAGTTGTTTCTTGAGAACGTTGTTCCTTGAAGAAGAAGTGGCTAATGTGCTGTTTCTTGCACTGGTGATAATTGGCAAAATGCCATCATTGAATTATGCCAATAGTATGGGAAAGGGAGAACTAAGAAGCATGAATTTAATTTGAGCAAGCTTGTTTCATTTAAGGGCAGGCCTTGGTGGAAATCATTTTTACTCCACTTCCTTTATTTCTCCTTTTCTGGACCCAGAGAGCATTGAAATATAATTCTTTGGTAGTTAATGTATGGTAACCCATATAATTTTTCTCCATTTTCAAAAGGCGTCCATATTACTTTTTCCTTTTGCCTTATGTGCTGATGAAGATAATCATGGGTTGTTCAATTATGTTGCAATGCCATGGAGCACCTTTCACCCTCCCAACAACCTGGTTATCTATAGCCAATGTAGAGACACCATGTAATTGCCATGATCAAAATAACAGTATATCAAAGCTCTAAGACAGTAGTCAATGCTATGAATGTTGGAGTAGTATAAGTTATTCAGTTGAACAAAGCTGAAATTACATGTACTGAATGAAAGATGAGCTTCAGTTCACTAAACATTACCTCATCTATCAAAGCTCCTCGTGGTCAACTAGGTAGGAGTTCCTCTGAAGGTCAGCAGATCCCACAGACTCCTGCACAGACCCAGGCCTATTGATCTAGCGCTTAAACACTGATGCTATCAACTGGTTGGGGAGCAAGATTTGTTATTTTTTCAGATGTAGAGAATTAACGGGACACTACTAAATTGATCTCAGAGAGATTCATGCCAAAAGGATCCCTGAAGGCAATAAGCAAATGCTTATGCGCTGTACACACTTTATTCACTGTGGTACTTGGACGCTCTGCCTCTGCAGTGGCACTGTTGCGGTGAAGTTGTCTTACTGCGTTCTTGCTGACCTTTCACTACTGATGCACTTTTTTCAGCCCTAGAATTCAATATCTTCCATAAAGGAATTGTCACTTCATTGCAGAGTAATTGCCCTTACTTAATAGACCTTCAGGTAGAAAGGCAAGAAAGTCTTAAGCCATAGTGGCTTGGATTTGTGATGAAATATATTGGCAAACAATAGAACCATCGAAGGAGTTTAGGCTAACCCAAGTTGCAGATTCCCGTGTACCCTTGTATTTGCCAGAAGGCCCAGACAATTCCCCCAAGCCTTTTGTCTTTGTATTAGGATTAAATCATTGTTTTTAGAGATTGTTTGCATGGCAGATTCTGAACTTTTTTTATTCTGAGTGACAGATGGCACAATATATTACTGTCACCACCAAAATATTGTACTTAAAACATGCTCTCCTATTTATGTCCAGTGTTCAGTGCTTTAAAAAAACTGGAACAAGAGTGTGACTATGTGTAAAAGTAGAAATGATATCAGTGAGTTTATTTGTTAAGTAATTCTTTCACAAAACCGCAGCTATTAAGAGGGAACAAAGACAGCTATAGAATATGTAATCTAAAAATACATAAGTGATCTCTGTATAAGTCTATCAATAGCAATGAATGATCTTATGGAAAAATATAAAACTATACTTAATAAATATTTTTTGTGGACACCCCTATAACAGCACAGTTCTGGGCCTTTTGTGAAGAAAACACAAAACCGTTACTCTCATGGAACTCACATTCTAATGGGGGAAGCAGAAAATTAACAGATAAGTAGATGTAATGTCAGGTGGTAATAACTGCAGCGAAGAAAAGAAATTAAGCTGGGCTGGGGTAGAGTGTTGTGGGCAGGACAAATACTTTAGATAGGGTGGGCAGGCAAGTCCTCTCTAAGATAAGGCAGCAGATACTTGAATGAAGTGAGGGAGGGAGCCTTGCATAGCTGAGGAGGAGAAGTTCAGAGAGAACATTGTGTGTATAGGTCTGAGTTGGAGCCTGCTTATCTGTGGCTCAGTGGAGTGAGTAAGCTGAAACTTACAGAAGACATGGTCAGAAAAGTGGCTGGCAACAATTAACAAAGTTCTCCCTAGGCCACGGTTAGGGGTTTGTATTTTATGCTGAGTCAGATGGGAGTCATTAGAACATTTTGAGCTGAGCTGCGGCATAATGTGATTGACAGATGGATCACTCTGGCTTCTGTGAGGAGAATAGGCAGGATCAGGAGAGGGTGGCGGGTGTGGAAGCGGGGAGATACGTTCCTATGCAGGTGTTGTCACGAAAAACGATAGCGGCTTGGAATAAGATGCTAACAGTGGTGACAGCAAGGGCAAGAAGTGAGAACCAAAGGGATTTAACATTTTTAAAGAGCCAATTAAATGAAGAAATAGGAAGACTAAATATCATTAAATGTCAATTCTCCCCGGTAGTTCTAATAAGGAAAAAAAATTCTCATAAGGTGATTCTAAAATATTATAGAGGAGCAAATGGTCAAGAATATCCAAGAATATTTTGAAGAAGAATCATATTTAGGCACAGGGGAGACTTATTCTGCCACATATCAAGAAGTTATAAAGCTGTTGGAAATTAAGAGTCTGCTGCAAGAATAAACAATATATTTGAGAGATCAAAATACATGATAGAGTCAAGACCTCCGAAACCATCCCATGCACATATGGATACTTGATGTGTGACGGGGGGTACACTGGAGATGAATGGGGTTATGAAAATTAATTATGTGAGAGCAGAAACATAAAACTATATCCTTATTTCACTCAAAGCAATTCCGTGTAGATTAAACACCTAAGTGTGAAAAGTAAAATAAATTTATGAGGAAAATTTAGGAGACCTCAAGATATCTTTAAAAAAACTCAAAAAGCATGTATCATAAAATCATAGTTAAGTTCTGTTATATGAAATTGATGAAAAGAGAGGTCACAGACTCCAATAAGACATTGATTGGCAATATATATAATCACAAAGGGTTGGTCCACACACACACACAAAAAAAAAAAAAAAAACTAAAAATAATGAGTACAAAGCAGTCTATAGAAAAGTGGGCAGAAGGCAAAATAGGTATTTCATAAGTCAGGAAACTCAAAAATGACCAATAAACATATCCCAATTTGCTTCAGCTAACTAGAATAAATCAGGTAAATGTATGTCAAAACCACAAAGGCAAAATTGAAAAAATAAATTGACAAAATTAAAAAGTAATATCACACCAATTGTTGGTGAGGATGTGAACCAACAAGAATTTTTGCACACCAGTAGTGGGATTATAAAGAGCCCTGTTGGCACAGCAGTTAAAACACTCAACTGCTAACTGAAAAGTAAGTGGTTGGAACCCACCAGCCGGTCCATGGAAAAAACATGTGGCAGTCTGCTTCCGTAAAGATTATAGCCTTGGGGAAGAGGCCCCAAGGCATCACTCAAGAGGAAGAACAAAGTGGGAGGCCTCACACTACCTGATTTTAGAACCTATTGTAAAGCCACGGTAGTCAAAACAGCTTGGTATTGGTACAACAACAGACACATAGACCAATGGAACAGAATTGAGAATCAGACATAAATTCATCCACCTATGAGCAGCTGATATTTGACAAAGGCCCAAAGTCTGTTGATTGGGGAAAAGACAGTCTCTTTAACAAATGGTGCTGGCATAACTGGATATCAATCTGCAAAAAAATAAAACAAGACCCATACCTCACACCATGCACAAAAACTAACTCAAAATGTATGAAAGACTTAAATATAAAATCAAAAACAATAAAGATCATGGAAGAAAAAATAGGGATAACGCTAGGAGCCCTAATACATGGCGTAAACACTATACAAACCATAAGTAACAACGCACAAGCACCAGAAGAGAGACTAGATAAATGGGAGCTCCTAAAAATCAAATGCTTATGTTCATCAACAGACTTCACCAAAAGAGTCAAAAGACAACTTACAGACTGGGAAAAAAATTTTAGCTTTGACAAATCTGATCAGCATCTAATCTCTAAAATCTACAAGATAAAGGGGCAAAACCTCAACAACAAAAAGCCAAATAACCCAATTAAAAAATGGGTCAAAGATATGAACACACACTTTGCCAAAGAAGATATTCAGGTGGCTAACAGACACATGAAGAAATGCTCACAATCATTAGCCATTAGAGAAATGCAGATCAAAACTACAATGAGATATCATCTCACCCCAACAAGGCTAGCACTAATCCAAAAAAAAAAAAAACACAAAATAATAAATGCTGGAGAGGTTGTGGAGAGACTGGAACACTTATACACTCTTGATGGAACGTAAAATGGTACAGCCACTTTGGAAATTGATTTGGCACTTCCTTAAAAAGCTAAAAATAGAATTACCATAGAATCTAGCTATCCCGCTCCTTGGAATATATCCTAGAGAAATAAGAGCTGTTATATGAATAGATATATGCATACCCAGGTTCATTGCAGCACTGTTCACAATAGCAAAAAGATGGAGACAACCTAGGTGCCCATCAATAGATGAATGGATAAACAAATTATGGTATAGCCACACAATGGAATA
>NW_004444059.1:4247736-4315468 GCF_000243295.1 Trichechus manatus latirostris
AAAAAAAAAAAAAAAGGATTACAGCCTCAGAAACCCTATGGAGCAGTTTTTCTCTGTCCTATAGGGTCACTGTGAGTCAGAGTTGACACGATGGCAGCAGGTATAGTGGGATTATACATTATACAATCCTCCAAACCATTTTGGAGGCAGTTTTGCAATATCTAAAGTTAAGGATGTACTCCCCTCATGACCCAGCATGTATTCTTAAGTATAGACATCCAGAGCTACACTGTCCAATACAATAGCCACTAGTCATTTTTGGCTATTTTTCTTTAAATTAAATTAAATTAAAATTCAGTCCCTCAATGGCATGATCCACATTTCAAGAGCTCAGTAGCCCCTCTGTGGCTAGTGGCTATCATACTGGGCAGCACAATGAATGTTGCTATCATTGCAAAAAGTTCTACTAACCAACAATCATCTACAGAAATTCTCATACACATGTACAAGAAGATGTGTTTTTTTTAACAGCAAAATATTGGAAACTACTTAAATGTTAATCAGTAGGATCATCGACCAATAAAATGCGCTGTGTTCTTAGTTTGGAATACTCTACAAAACCCGTTGCTATAGAGTCAATTCTGACTCATAGTGACCCTATACTCTATAGCAGTGGAAATGAATAAGAGCTGCATATAGCAGCATGGAAGAATCTCAAAGACATAATGTTTAGGAAAAAATCAAAAGCAGAAAAATAGATGCAGAGCACAACATTTATATGAATTTTTAGAAAGTGCAAAACAATCTGTACTGTGTAGGGATATATTTATGCAAGCATAAATATTTTTAAATGCTTGGAGATGATAAACACTAAATTAGGATAGTGGTATTGGACCAATCTACCGCAAAACAAAACAAAACCAAATCAAAAAAAACAAACCCATTGCCGGTGGATTCCACTATCCTATGGAACAGAGTAGAGCTGCCCCATAGGGTTTCCAAGGAGCGGCTGGTGGATTTGAACTGCTGATCTTTTGGTTAGCAGCCAAGCACTTAACCACTTCCCCACTAGGGCTCCAATTTACTGCAAAAGACTTCTTTAAAATGTTAAAAAGCAAAGATGTCACTTTGAAGACTAAGGTGCACCTTTTCAAACACCTCATACACACGTGAAAGCTAAACCCATTGCCGAAGAGTCTATTCCAACTCACAGCAACCCTGTAGGACAAAGTAGAAGTGCGCCACAGGGTTTCCAAAGAGTGACTGGTGGATTCGAACTGCCAGCCTTTTGGTTAGTGGCCAAGCTCTTAACCATTGCACCACCAGGGCTCTGGTGTGAAAGCTAGACAATGAAAAAAAAAACACTGAAGACTTGACACGTTCGAGTTGTGGGGTTGGTGCAGAATACTGAATATACCATGGACTGCCAGAAGAACAAACAGATCTGTCTTGGAGGAGGCAACATGCTATTTAAAAGGGAGGATGGCCAGTCGGCCATTTTGAACGTGTCATCTGGAGGGACCAATTGCTGGAGAAACACATTATACTTGGTAAAGGGTCAGCAAAAAAGAGGGAGACCCTCAATAAGTTGGATTGTTGACACAGTGGCTGCAAAAATGGGATCTAATATAGGAAAGATTGTGAGGATGGCACAGGACCGGGCAGCGTTTTGTTCTGGTATACATAAGGTCACTATGAGTCAGAGCTGACTGCATAGCACCTAACAACAGAGGAGGGGTACTACATACACAGAGTGCTTAACCATGTTGGTAGTACTTCTTTATCATATCAGTGTGTATATTTTCAGTGTTTCAAAACAATGTTCGTTATTGCTGACATGTAAGAAAATGAATTTACAAATTGATTAAATGTGTTTTTATTTACATTTCTATTCCCAAAACTAAGTCAGTCAGTTTTTCACTTGCACCTATGAATGTCACAAGATTTATTGAAGCAAGGCTTTAAAAAGTACACACAGTAATGCCTAAAAGCTTACAATTTTTAATTATTTATTTCAATAAACACAATATTACTTTAAGGACAAATTGTAAAAGAGAAAAAATTCACCATAATCTCGCCACTTTTGGTATTTTGTTTTTTATTTTTCTTTGCTCTTTGTTCATATGCCTACATATTTTACATTGTTGCAATCATAGTATATATCATTTTTATTTCTACCTTTTTGCATACCAGTGTTTATGTTATTAGATGTTCATAAAATCTCCATGACTGGTAACTATTTCATTGATTTGTTGGAAATATAGTTTATTTCCTTCTAAATTTTTATAGATGCTGCTGCAATTCATATCATCTAAGCTATTTCCTTAGACTAAGAGTAGATTTAATGAAGCAAGTCATGAACAATTCTGTATGATGTGGTTTAGTTTGTTTTACTGCCTGTCCAAAGGCTGTACCAATGTACAATGCCACTGGCAATGTATGGAATTAGTTTCAAAACAACCTGGCCACCAGTGAGTATCATCAATTTAATTTTAATCCTTTGTCATGTTTCTTTCATAGGTTTAAATGGTACCTCATTACTGTTTGTTTAAATAACTGTAAGGTTAAAATAAACATTTTCAGTTGTTTCTTTTATCGGGTGTGAATTGTCTACATATGTCCTTTGTTCATGTATCTATTATGCTTTGATATTTTTTCTTTTAAGTCACAATAAGATTTTCACATATAACTGTTAGAAATCTTTTGCCATATTTTTTCCAATGCTTTCCTCAATGTATTGTCTTTTAAAGGTTTATTTTCATCTTTATTATAAAGAATTTTGATATGTATCGTTGATGATTTCTTTTATAACCGCTTGTATTAATTCTAAATTCATAGATTATTATCCCTCCAAATAGCTTTTGTGCACATTCCAGAAATGGGAGACTCAGCATCTCTTAACCATCCATTTCATTTTTACAATTCTCTATTTGAGTTCTTCTGAACCTTCAGCTGAACTCAGTTTTTCTTAAATTTTGATTTAATTTATGTCATGTTGGTCCCACTCATTGGGCCATAATGGCAAACTCCTCTTCAAATATCCTCCCAGAATCCTTTTCTTCCAATATTAAATTTCTCCTATTTCTTGACTCTGTCCTCATAAAAGATTTTGGTTGTCCTCTTCTAAATGTTCTCCAGTTGTTCATGTGCCTGTGTTTCGGTCATGCCCAGAACCAAACACCAAATGATGGCTAATTTTATGTGTCAATTTGGCTAGGCTATGGTGGCCAGTTGTTTGGTTAGGCATTAGTCCAGATGCTATTATGAAGTATTTACACGTGATTAAATCATTTGGCCTTAAGTAAAGCAGATTACCCTCCATAACGTGGGTGGGCCTCATCCAATCTGTTGAAGGCCTTGAGAACAAAAGTGGAGGTTTCCCAAGGGAAGATTCTGCCTCCAGACTATAAGTAGACATTCTGCCAAAATTCCTCTCACGCCTTCACCACCTGACCTATGGATTTTGAACACAATACTGCCGGAATTTCCAGCCTATTGCCTGCCCACAGATTTTGGATGTGCTAGGCTCCACAGTCACATGAGATGATTCCTCAAAATAAATTTCTCTCTCTCTCTCTCTGTGTTCTGTTTTTCTAGAGAACCCTATGACCCACCATATTCCAGGAGAAATCACTTTATCTAAGGATATGTTTGCTTTAGAAGCTGAGACTGTAAACTGGAGACTCCATTACTGGACTTCTCTGTCTTACAGAGAAGGAAAAAACATTTTCCTCCCATTCACCAAGTGATCTCTTCTTATATATTTGAAATTCATATAAACTTTAAAATGCTAAATAAGAGAACATTTATATTCAAACTATATTCTCCCAAGTGTGTTTAGGAAATCATCTTTCTAAAAGCACATTCAATGCCGTGTAAAATCATATTCTATCTGGTGGCATATTACTATTCCATAAAGAATCCAGTATCATGTATTTTCTACTTCAAATTGAATTTTTCTAGTAATTTGGGCTTTTCTCCTGAAGTAAATACATTTCTCAGTGTACAGCTTTGTGCATCATTTCATCATCTCTAAAAGATATTCCAAAGGAAGATAATTTTGGCTTGCCATGACTAAAATAGCTTGATTTTATTTTAGTAATTTTAATTTTAACCACAGAACAAAGCCAATGGAAACAGAATCGTATCACTTCAGTTAAATTCTCACTCTTCATAAAGCAGGACACTAGTAAAACATGTCACCACGGGAAGATTAAGAATAAAGACAAGAGTTATTGCATTGACACATTTGACCCATGCTTTCTGGATGTTAATTTTTATTATTCTGTGATATATGTCAACCATTTCTGAGTTTCATCTTATCTTTTTTTTTTAACTGCCATTGTAGCACAAAAGCAGCACATTGTTGCCATTGTTACTAATTGGTGTCAAGTCTATTCCAATTCATGGTGGCCCCATGTGTTACAAAGTAGAGCTGCTCCATACAATTTTCTTACTGGAAGAAGATTGCCAGGCCTTTTCTCACACAGTATCACTAGGTGAGTTCAAACTGTCAACCTTTAGGTTAGCAGCCACGCACAAACCATTTGCACCACTTAGCATAGAGAGTATATAAATAAATGAGTGTGGCTGTGTTCCAATAAAACTGTATTTACAGAAACAGATGGCAAGCCCCTACTCTAAGTTAGAGATACCCTGGGGAAACTGCAGCTGCAATATATAGAACCTAAGGTCAGTGGTTTGACCCCACCAGCTGCTCCACGGAAGAAAGATGTGGCAGTCTGCTTCTGTGAAGATTACAGCCCTGGAAACCCTATGGGGCCTTTCTACTCTGTCCTATAGTGTTGCAATGAGTCAGAATCAATTTGACGGCAATGGGTTTGGTTTTGGTTTATAGGACTTTCAGAAATGGTTGTCCAGACACACTTTGTTGTCTACTTCGTATATATAAGTACAGAAGAAATTCCTGGTTGAAATCCTGAAAGCATTTTAGGAAGTCCAAAATGAGGGTCTGGTGGTACAGTGGTAACCTCAACTGCTAAGTTCAAATCCACCAGCCGCTCCTTGGAAACCGTATGGGGCAGTTCTGCTCTTTCCCATAGGATTGCTATGAGTTGGAATTGACTAGACAGCGCTGGGTTGGTTTGTTTTTTTTATGTAAGGGAGACCACATTTGCAGAACCCTGAATCCAAGTAAAACCATGCCACCCATCCCAGTAAAACTTACCTCCCGCTTCTCTTGGCTCCAAACTCTCTGCATGTTCACTCTGACCCAATGAAAGAGGGAATCCAGGTCCACAGGATATTCAGAGATGGCCTCTGCCTTTCCACAGACCTAGAAATACCTTACTGCTGCACATGTTAAAACCTCAGGACTCCAGAAACAGATGCTCAGGATTTATGAGGCCAAAAGGGGCAGAGTCAACCCAAGATCCAGGATTTTCTTTCCTTTTCTCACCTGTACAGGCAAGTGTGTTTACTTTCCCTGATCCCTGGAGCTGGGTGCAGCTGCCACTTTTGAACCCAGAGAGGCAGAGTCAGATATCTTCTATTGATCTGGGAGCCTAAGTATGCTGACCTATAAAATGGAGTTAACAATATTACCTACTTAAAGACCTGTTGTGAGAATTTAATGAGATTATTCAGGAGCACAGCGCTTGACATAAGTACTAAATAAAAGCTACCTATTATTATTTTTATTTTTATTAATACTATATTGTCAGGTACCAAAGAGACTGGTAGAAGAACCTCACTCCTAATCAGGACATTCCTTTACAAAAAGCCAGGAACAGCAGACTAAAGCCACTAGTTTGCTATCAATTGACCAACTGAATTTTCTTCTCAAGAGATATTCATTTACTCAGGTCCCCAAAATCAGAGTTAATCTTTTCCCTAATAACAAATAGTTATCACACATTCTGCATTTCTCCTCCTGAGCCCATTATGTCTGTCGTTATTCAAACACAGAGCTCTTTCCTCTTGAGCTTAGAGCAGCCTCAGAATCCAGCTCACCAGGGCTCTGGGATATCCAATCTTGTCCTGGATCCTCTGGATTCACTGTGGCAGTACCAAGAGGCTGTCTCATGAGGGACTTTTTCAGCCAGAGACTTGCAGAGAGTCATGAGACATCAGCTCAGAAAAGACTAGGAAATTTTACAAAGCAACTTCATTTCTGAACACCAGAATTGCAAGAGAGGAATAGATTTTGTGAGGTCCATAGTGATACTGTCAGAATTCCCTTCCGTTTAGAACAAATGAAGGAGAGATGATAGATGACAGGTAGGTGGGTAGGTAGATAGATAAATAGATAGATAGATAGATTGATAGATAGACAGATAGATAGAACCCTACAACAACCTCTAAACACGGCCCACTGCTCTCTGGAGTGGCCCGTGCTGCATCTAGCTGTATCAGTATTGAATTCCAAGCCTTTGCCTCAACTCAAGGAAATTCCAGCATTTATATGCACCTCTTTTTTAGTCTAAGTCCTCAAAGATACCTACATGTCTTGTGTTTATTGGAACAGCCAAGGTTAGTTCTCCAAAATTCTCCTAAATATTCTGAAAAATTTGAAAATAGTTAAAAAAATAGAATGGGTTGGACTTGAGTTCATATCCCTACTCTGTCTCTTACTAAATTAATCTTGGTGAGTCTCATTTTTATTTTTTAGAATGGGTACATATCCTAACATATAGTGTGCTTTTATTGACAGTAATATCTACCATACAAGGTTGTTGAGATTACATTCTTTAATTTATTTAAATCTATTATATTTAGTCACTGACACTATTGGCTTTAACTGAGAAAATGAATAAATAAACAAACCAAAGACTATTAATCATAAAATGGAATATTAATGGTAAAACAGAATATACAGCTAACCCTGATGTAAATAACGTAAAGAAGTTCCAAAAACAAAACAGAAGAAAGAGAAAAATTACTCCTAAACTTGGAACCAATTCCCAAAGTTACAGTGACAATAGTGATCGATACAAGGAAAGAATGACAACTCCCACTGTTAAGTAGGGGTTCTGCCTAGGTCCTGGTGATCTCCCATACCATGCTAAGGTGCCCTTTGGAGACAGAGTGTAACACCTGTCTGGTTTCCTTTCTCTGCCACTCTCTGAATCCTATAGATGAGGCCAGTATATGCCTACCAGCTGATTGGGCCTCCTTGACCAATCCTAGCCATAGGAGCATCCCAGGAAATATCTTAACAGCTATCGCCTGGTTCTTGGATTTAGCATCTAGTAATTCTTATTCGTAATTTGGATCTAATTTTTTGTTGAATTTTTCTAAATTGTTCTAATACCTATATGAAACCCAAATTTCTGTTTCATTCCCTGTTAGTATCTTCTCAGAATCTTTATGTTTAGAGCCTTAAATTTCTCTTTCATATCCCCTCCCAAGGACCAGAGTTTGAATCACTGTGTAGAAAGCTGCCCAATGAACACCAAATTGGACAATAGCATGGATGATAAATAAAATTTAATTGTGTTAAACTACTGAGATTTTAAGGTTAGCCTAACTACTGGTAATATCTAAATTAGCTTAACTAATACCTAACATATTAAGCACTTAGCCTAACTAATACTTAAATTTTCATTAGAAATTGGAGACTCTGTCCAGCACAACTAAACAGTGCCTGACTACCACCACTGACTGCTCTGACAGGGATCACAATAAAGGGTCCCAGACAGAGCTGGAGAAAAAAGTAGAACAAAATTCCAACTCACAAGAAAAGATCAGACTTACTGGCCTGACAGAGACTGGAGAAACCCCAAAAGTATGACCACCTAACACCCTTTTAGCTCAGAAATGAAGTCACTTGAGATTCACACTTCAGCCAAAGATTAGACAGACCCATAAAACAAAACAAGACTAAAGGGGCACACCAGCCCAGGGGCAAGGACTAGAAGGCAGGAGGTCACAGGAAAGCTGGTAATAGGGAACCCAAGGTTGAGAAGGCAAGAATGTTGACATGTCGTGGGGTTGGTAACCAATGTCACAAAACTAATTGTTTATTGAGAAGCTAGTTTGTTCTGTAAACTTTCACCTAAAGTACAGTAAAAAAAAAAAAGAAATTGGAGACTCTGGCTTATCAGCAGGAAGGTTGTCAGCAGGCTGAAAATCAGGAGAGTATTATTATGCTGTGGAAAAGACATTTGCAAAAATCTCTTGGCAACAATAATTTGGTAGCCAGGCCATGAGTTTATTGAACTGTCGCTCTAGGGGAAGAGGAAAACAATGCTAGTAGTGTATAATAGCTAATGTTGCCTGCATTTGGCAAGGTATTATAAGAAAGAGATGAGCTCGGGAAAGAACTGGCCAGTTGGCAAGAGGAAATGATAGGGAATAGAGAGAGTCTAAAAATTTGGGCCATCAAAGCGTTGCAATGTCTATGGCTTTTAGATCCAAAACAGTCAAGTGATAATGATTGAGAAAGGATTTTAGTCACAAAGGCCCCCAAAATTTCTGTTGATCAAAGTGACTAAGTCTTGCATCAAAGATCCCATTAATAACCATTGTTATGCCATTGCCATCAAGTAAGTTCTGATTCATGGTGACCCAACGTGTTATAGAGTAGAACTGCTTCATAGAGTTTTCTTGACTGTAATCTTTATGGAAGCAGATCACCAGGCCTTTCTTCTGTGGTGTCACTGGGTGGGTTCAATCTGACAATCTTTAGGTCAGCAGCTAATCACAAACCGCTTCAATAGCCATTGTTAAAACAAAACCAAATCCATTGTCTTTGAGTCAATTTCGATTTGTAGTGACCCTACAGGACAGAGTAGAACAGCCTCATAGGGTTTCCAAGGAGTGGTTGGTGAATTCGAGCTGCTGACCTTTTGGTTAGCAGCTGAGCTCTTAACCACTGCACCACCAGGACTCCTAGCCATTGTTAACCAACATTAAATTAAGAAAAAGACAAGTGGAGGAATTAGAAAAAACCTGTAAATACGTTACCTTACATGGCAAAAGGGACTTTGCAGACATGATTAAGCTAAAACTCTTGAGATGAGGTAATTATCCTAAAAGGAACAATGTAGTCAAAAGAATTCTTATAAGAGGAAGGCAGGAGAATCAGTGTCAGAGAAAGAAATGAGATGATGAAAGCAGAGGTTGGAGTGACACAATTGCTGCCTGGGGGCCATGAGCCATGTAATTCAGAAAGCCTCTAGAAGTTGGAAAAGTAGCCAAGTAGATTACTCACTAGATCCTCTAGACAGAACGCAGCCTTGCCAACACTTTGATTAAAACCCTCTTTGGACTTCTAACCACCAGAACTGTAAGATAATAAATTCGTGTTGTTTTAAGCCACTAAGTTTGTGGTAATTTGTTATAGCAGCAATAGGAAACTAGTACAATAACTGCACTAAAAAAATACAATATACATTGATATTACCAGGCTAAGCACTCATCATAATATTCCCTACTCACAGAAAAACAATGGTCCGAAAAATTAGAAACTTTTAAAACAAAATGTCTCATCATGATAGATGAAATATTTATTATGGTAGTTCTTCACAAATATAAAAAAATGTAAAAGGGTGCAACCATGCTTCCAAGTAGCTTATTTGTTAGCCAAGCAAGATTTGTTTACTGATAGTGAGTTAAATCATGTTTGATTACAGCAGCCAACAAAACGTACCCAGAAAAAGTTAACTTAAAACCACTGTGTTTTTACGCAAATAACACGTGCCTTGTACATTTGTTTGCCAACTGCACCCTCCTCCCGAGAGGTATTTTTGAGCGAACTATGCTAATTCATAACCCACGAAAACACCTTGCAGTAGGAGGGTGAGGTTAGCAAACAAATGTAGAAGTTCATGCATTATTTGCATAAAAATATGGTATTAACCTTTTAATGAGAAAAGTTGCTCAAAGAGTTAAAGACATTGGGAGCAAAGTCAATAGTCAACAACAACAAAAACTAAAACAAGGTAAATGATTTTGGGTGGTTTGTCTTGGTTCTTGATGGTGAAGTGTTACCTACACTGCTGTGTTGTCATTGTTTATTAAATGCAAAGTTTGAAGTGACTTAAGAATTAGCCTTTATGAATTGTTTGTGTGCAACAATTACAGATGAGAATATTTTCCAAGAAGTTGGGAAAATATTAATTCAGTACAACCTGAAGTGGAATCTGCTGTCTTACAACTGATGATGGTAAAAATATGTGTGGAGCAGAAAAAGGTTTAGTTGAAGAAAGTCACAAAGTTAGTGAAAAAATGAAGTATTTAAAGCCTATGGCTACTGATTATAATATTCATCAGCAGGAAGTTTTCAGAAAATATTTGAATATATCATGTGTTATTGATGCAAAAGTGTGAACAGTGAACTTCATTCACTCTCATAGACTTACCTATCAAGAGTTTCATGAATTTTTTTCAGAAATAGAAGCTGAATATTATGATTTGCCCCACCACATGCAGTTTGATGGCTTAACAGTGTTAAAGTTTTACTGTAATTGTTTTGAGTTCAGGGTCAAGACTGAAATTTTTCTGAACAAGGAAAACCATACTTAAGCACTATTATCAAACACTGAACGACTTTGGGAGTTAGCTTTGCCACAGACTTGATAATGTTTAGTGAATCTAACCTAAAATTACAAGGCAAAATAACACTTACATGTGAAACATATATTGAGTAAAGCAATTTCAATGATAGCTAATGTTTTTTTAATTGCAAGTAGTGTCAAGCTGCTTTACATACCTTCCGTGCTTTCAAATTGACAACAAGAAGTGCAATATCCGTTTGCACACATATTTGCAGTGACGAATATATTCCTATCTCCAACTACTGTTCCAGCAGCAGTTTTGGTAACTTGACACAAGTGCAGAGGAAATTTTCATATTTCAAAATCCGTTTAATTGTTCAGTTGAGGAGCTTCCATCCAATCTTCAATTGGAAATGATTAATCTGCATTGTGATGGCATGTTAAAAGGGAGTAGAAGGATCTAACAGAATCCTACCAGTGCCTTCCAAGAGATGAATATCCTTAGTCAAAACTGTATGCTCATGAATTGGTGTCAGCATATGGCAGAGCACAACAACAGCACCAGTCTGTGTGAAAAGATATTTTCAAAAGATGAAATACTTAAAGGCTCATTACAGCGCAACATTAACCAATAAACATTTGAAATCAATTTGGATGATAGAGAAACTAACTCTGAACCCAATTAGGCAAATTCATATCATCCCTAACAAAAAATTCCATTCTTCTCATTGGTAGACTTATATTACAAGAATTGTACTCAATTATTATTACATTTTGAATTTCAGCAGAATAATACTTGTAGAAATTTGTTTTCTTGCTATTTAAGTAGCTGCGTAATAGCTTGGATTTTGCCTTTTGGTCAGCACAGCATGAGGTATTTACTAGCTGGCCTTTTACAGAAAACGGTTGTGATCGTTTCTCTAAAAGATGGTAGCGTCACTAGATGCAAGGAGACTGGTTTCCTAATCATAACATGAAAGGCTGCTTACGGAACACTCAGTTGGACCATGACACAAGTGACAAATTAACCTTTATTGTGGTGCAGCCACTAAGATTTGTGGGTTGTTTGTTACAGCAACCAGTGTTACCTACAATGACTAAAACAACCTCTTAATTACATGATGGAAATTCACATTAAAAGAAACCTCAGAAACCACAAGTATTTCCAGAAAATACTACTGTTACTTTAGGAAATGGCTACAGACGCATTGTCTTAGCAAAGTGAATCGGCACAGAGACTTCATCTTTCATTAATTCAGCAAACATTTATTCAAGGCACTGTGAGCAAGGCATGATGTTTTTGTTTAAAATTATAAATTAAAATTATAAATTCCCACTTACTTCTGAACTGAGCCATTCAATGAATTTAAATCAATACATCATCAGAAATCACATGTGATCATTTATTCAACGGAAATCTTTGCTTAGACAAAGAAAGAGCATGCATTTTTGCTTTTCCTAAATGAGGAATTTGTCTTCCCTTTGGAAGGATGCTTAAACAGTTTCCCAGCTTGCAAACTAGAAAAGAACAAATTTTGAGAACTGAATGGGACATTACTTTGAAATATCCCCAGACGGAGCACTAGGCAAACTCCTGTAATAAAATGCATCAAATTGCCAATATTTGTCCCAATTGCATGAGGAACTATAGAGAGCAAAACACTGAGAAGGGAAATTTTTCTCCAGTTGGCATCATGTAGTGAACAGTTACCTGAGATGATAAGCATTTCACTTTCCAATTTAGAGTAGAATCAGGTCCATAAAATTAAATTATATCCGCGTGCCTTTAATATCATTTTTTTAGTTGTATCTTTTTAAAAAATTCCTGGATACATATAATATGATTGTGTACTGTGGATATCATCTTGATCATTCTAATCAACAGTTCTCAAATGTTTCTAAGCATGAGAATCACTTAGGGTGAGGAGGTGTTTGTTAACAAGCAGGTACTCATGCTTCAAAGACTCTGGTTCATTAGATCTGGTAAGGGGCCAAGGAACTTTCACACGTTCACCTTGGAGGTTAAAATGTACTCTAGATATTATGGATTGGCTTACCTCCATTCTGCTTTTTTACACTCACTTACAGCTAAGGTTCTGGATGCAAATGAATTCCACTAATTAGATGCATTTGCAGAAAATTTGGAAGGCAAAGGCGAGTTATAAGCTATCAAAATAGATATCCTTGGCTAATGACAAGATAGAAGTTGGGGTAGAACTTATGACTGGTAGTAGATCTTGAGATGGAAGAGCTATGAGAAAAAATTAGATTATAGAAGCTAAGTTCTGCTGAGGGAAATTTTATGTCGTTCATTTGTAATCAGTCCCATTTGCTTATCCCTATAAGCAAATGTAAAATTCTCAAGATTTTAATAGATAAGAGTTCTGCGACAAGAATCTCCAAGCAGGATTTTGTCTAACTCCATGACTTGTCTTTCTGCTAGGGTACTCTCATTTCCATTATCACTGCCACTATTCTTTCTAAAAAACTCTGGCCCAATCATAGACAAATTCTTAACTTTGGTTACCTTCAGCACAACTAAGCTATGCTGGCAATTTTTTTTTTAAATTACTAATGAATCTAAGGTGGATAAAATTAAACAACAGAAAATATAAAAGGTCTGAAAACTTGATTTTCCTAAGAATAGGCTATAGTCTTATAGAAAGAAACTCTTTTCTAACCATCACAAAGAATTGACACATGTTAACCTGTGCATAGCCTGACATCCAACCTTCTTTGCCTCTTGCCTTTCCCATGAAGCAGGTGCCAGCTTACTTCTGGCTTTGGAGGAGCTGATGAATTTCCCCATCGTTTCACTCATTAAGCAGGCAAAAATATCCTTCATTCTAGTGTATTTTGAATTGCTCTCTCAAACTCAATTGGTGTTTCTAAATCTCTAAATCTAAATGTACTGTAGCCCAAATCAGTGCTAAATACTAGATTTTTCTTCCGTAATTGACAGTTTCCAATCACTGTTTGAAATTTGCAAAACCCATCAATTTAATATAAAGGAAATAGCCAAACCCATTGCTGTCGAGCTGATTCCAACTCATAGCGACCCTATAGGACAGAGTAAAACTGCCCCATAGGGTTTCCAAGGAGTGGCTGGTAGATTCAAACTGCTGACCTTTTGATTAGCAGCCTGAGTTCTTAACCACTTTGCAACCAGGCTCCTCAACTTAATACAGCAAACATTTTTGTTGAAACTCTCTCATGTGTCAAGCACTATGCAAGGTTCTGAGCATATAAAGAAGAGCAGCCACTGCCTTTCCCTTCAAAAAACTGTCTGTAGGACTGTGGACAAGTTCACAGAACAACTAGAATATAAGTTAAGGCACAATATGATCAATTTCCAGGTGAATACCAGCAGAGTGCAATGGGGGACGATTATTTGTTATGTCTGGAGCATTCGGGAATGTTTCATAAAGGTTATCTGAGTGGGACCTTGGAGGTTGAGTGGGGTCTGAACAGGTGGGAGATTAGGTGAAAGGGAAAACTAGTTTAAGTAAAGAGCATAAACAAATGCATAAAAGTGAGATTGCAAAGCATGATTAAAGAAGAGTGGAATACTCTGCATGGGTAGAGATTGACAGGCATAGTGGGAGACAAACCTAGGAAGACAATTTGGGATCAGGTTAAGGAAGAGAATTCTAATAAACTTGTTTTTATCTTCTGAGTAACAAGGAGCTTGTAACGATGATAAGTATTTACACAACATGATCAGATATATGTTTCAGAAAGGTAACTAACTCTTAAAGAAGTGAGGTGGATGGATTTGAGGGGTATATGCTGGAGTCTGGCAGAGAAGTTAGGAGAAAAATACGATAGTCTAAGCATAAAGTGGTAAGACAATGAACAAGGGCTGTGGGGATAAAAAAGAGGGAGCACTTCTAAGAGGCCTGTGGACCTAGAGTTGATAGGATTTAGTAATCCAGTGAACATGGAAAGTAGGTAAATGAAGACCCAAAGATGGTTCCAAGTTTTCTTGTCCTTGTTTATCTGTTGGGTAGCAACATCATTTTATTTCATATGCGGAACATAATGGATGTAACACTTTAGCTTATGTGGAGGACACAGTGATTTCCACAGGGACTCACTGTTAAATTAAGGTTCTAGTGGAACATTCATCTGCAGGAGGCCATTGGAAGTACAGGTTTGACTGCTGAGACAGAACTCCTGTTAGAGAAAGAGATGTGTTAGTTATTATTAGGGATTGAATTGTGTGTCCCCAAAATGTGTGTCAACTTGGCTAGGCCAGGATTCCTAGTATTGTGTGACTGTCTACTGTTTTGTCATCTGATATGATTTTCCTATGTGTTGTAAATCCTGCCTCTAGGATGTTAATGAGGCAGGACTCAATCTACAATATTAGGTTGTGTCTTGAGTTAATCTCTTTTGAGATATAAAAGAGAGAAGCTAGCAGAGAGACAGGGGGACCTCATGGCACCAAGAATGAAGAACCAGGAGGGGAACAAGTCCTCTGGGCCTGGGGTCCCTGCACTGAGAAGCTCCTAGATCAGGGGAAGATTGAAGACAATGACCTTTCCCCAGAACTGACAGAGAGAGAAAGCCTTCCCCTAGAGCTGGATTCAGACTTCTAGCCTCCTAAACTGTGACAGAATAAACTGTTAAAGCCATCCACTTGTAGTATTTGTTATAGCAGCACTAGATAACTAAGACAGTCATTAACTCTGAAAATACTGAAACTATAATGGATTAAAAAAAATGGTTTAAACATGTATAAATGTCAACATTTAGAGAACTGGTAGAGGAGAATGAGCTGGAGAAGAAATCACCAGAGTGGAAGTGAAGAACCACGAGGGAGCAGTATTTCAGTCACCAAGGATTGACAGTCCCAAATTCGACAGACATTGAGCATGATGAAGGTTGAGAGTCTCCTCATTGGACAGAACACTGGATGCAGCAAGTAGCCACTAAATACCATTAAGAGAGGAATTTCAGTGGGACTGGTCTATACTGCCTGTGAGATATAACTTTTTTCTAAATCAGATTATATCAATTCTGAAAGTGCTTATTTAGTTGCCAATAAAACAAGGATTTTTACATTATTTTTAGCCTTCATTTTTTTTAAACTTTCAACTACTGACTTATTAAAAATTATACATAACATTTTCTTTACTTTCAGTGGGGATACTTAATATGTAGTCATAGTATTAACAGTGTTATATTGAGTCATACTTTGATATTTAAGATGAATAGGCCCTGGCCAAGGTTATTTTAGTTTACATTTTAAAGTTTTAAAATCTCTTTGATTTCAAGAGTAACCTAGAAAACACCTGACTATAAACATGTAAAGTACTCTAAAATCAAATTTTAATGGGATATAGCTTCTATTGACCTTATTCTTTCTAAATCTCAAGAGATCAGGAATTTCAGAACAGCCAATTCTATCAGTTTTCATTAAATATTCTCATATATTGTTTAGTATTTTCCTTATTTTCTACAGTGGACATATATGTTGTTGTTTTTAGGTGCCAGCTAGTCAGTTCCAACTCGTAGCAACCTTATGTACAACAGAACGAAACTCTGCCCAGTCCTGTGCCATCCTCTCAACCATTGTTATGCCTGAGCCCATCATTGCAGCCACTGTGTCAATCCATCTCGTTGAGGGTCTTCCTTTTTTTCACTGACCCTCTACTTCACCAAGCATGATGTCCTTCTCCAGCGACTTATCCCTCCTGATAGCATGTCCAAAGTATGTGGGACATAGTCTTGCCATCCTTGCTTCTAAGGAGAGTTCTGGTTGCACTTCTTCTGAGACAGATTTGTTCCTTCTTTTGGCAGTCCATGGTATATTCAATATTCCTCGCCAACACCATAATTCAGAGATGTCAATTCTTCTTCGGGTCTTTCTTATTCCTTATGGACATATATAGTTTGATTAAAAAAATAAAATAACTTTAAAATAATTCTCAAAAAATTTCCTAAATTGAGGTCTACATATTTCTCTAGATATCTCTAACTGTAAAAGCTTTTCACTTGTATTTTGCAGGGCAGAGAAGGGAAAAGCTCCTATTACAGTAATTGTGTGAACGCACATCAGAGAGTTCTTGAAACTTTCACATTTGCTGTCAGCACTCACAGTGTGTCACTGAAAGAGAAATCTTGGAAATTATTGAATCCAGTCCCCACGTTTTGCTAATGAGACTCAGACGATGGACTGAGGACCACCCGTCTTCTTAGTTTGTGGCAGAAATGAGAATAAAAACCAGAATTCTCAGTTCCTATTTTAGGACACTTTTATTATAATGCAGCTGCCTCCTTAATTAGCTATAAAACAATAAAATGTCACTTTTGAAATAAAAGTTGTAAGTAAAAGATTTTTTATTATACCCCAGATATTTAAATGAATATGTGATAAATACTGGTCTGAAATCCCAGTTTTATTATTTAGGACACTTAAAAAATTTTCACTTTATGTTTGACTTGAGGGATAAGCAAGATGTAGCTCGTGGTTTTAAGTCAACATAATACTCTAATAATATATTATTGTAAACATTTCCAATCAATAAACATTTCTTTGAACAATCTTATTTGTAGAGCACTGTCTAGTTTTTTCATTGAGTTTGGTCTTAGTTCCCAGGGGAAATGGCTGGGGAGAGGAGACAGGATTAAAGACAGTTAAAGTACATGGTCTTTATATTTCAATAAAACCTTCAATCTAGAAGTGGAAAAAAATGAATAAATAAAATAACTTTTGTATTGATTTTTTAGCTCTTTTTAATTTTTTATATAAGATATAGTAAGAGAGGGCGCCATCCTTGACTTCTCTCTTTCTCCTACACCCCAAATTCCATTCAAGGTGTAAATACTGTGACCTCTGTTTTAAAAAGAATTCCAGAATCTGATCACCTCTTACCACCTCTATCATTGTATAATAGTCTGACTTCATTTTTTCATGTTTGACTGCTTACAGCTTTTAAGCCTCACTCGTGCCTATTTGCCTTCTGCCAACATCTGGGAAAGCTGGTAAGAAAGCCCAGGTGCTCCCTCCTATAGTGCCAACTGGAAGTTCAAACCATGAACCTTCACTCCAGCCTCGTTCCCTCACCACCAGAAAACCCCAAGCCAGTCTCCTTTCCTTGCTCTTTCGAGTCATTTTTGGACCAGTTTGGAAGGCCTGCCCAGTTCATCCCCAAAAGCTTCATTATGTGAGTGAGAAATCTCTCCATACTCTCTTGGTGTGTGTGTGTGGCATCATTAGTTTGACATCCAAACCAAATTTTGGGTGGGGGTCCATCTTGTCTCTGTGGACTATCCACATCAAGTTACCATCTTGACTCAAGCTACCATCATCACTTGCCTGGATTATTGCAATAACCTCTTAATTTTTGGTATTTCTATTTCCAGTCCTTGGCTCACTTTGTCTATTTTCTATAGGGCAACCAGGGTGATGATTATAAAACATAAGTCATATCACATCACTCTTCTATTCAAAATCTTCCAATGGATTAATATCTCATTCAGAATAAAAGCCAAAGTCCTTACCACAATCTACAAGACTTTGCATATCCCCCTCCTACTACTTTTCTGACATTCTTAGTGCTCTCCCCCTTTATCAGTCTGCTCTGGCTAGCCACAGTGGCCTGTGTGCTACTCCTTAAACCTGCCAATCACACTCCCACCTCATTTGCGCTTACTGTGTCCTTAGCCTGGAATGTTATTCCTCCAGATAACCTAGTGGCTGGTTCCCTCACTGTCTTCCTATCTCTGCTTACTTACGAATGGGGCCTTCTCTGACCACATACATAAAACAGAAATTCTCTTACTCTCTGACACTTCATATCTCCATTATCCAGCTTTCCTTTTTTTTTTTTTTTTTTTTGTAGCACGATTGCTCCCTGTCATGGATTGAATTGTGTCCCCCAAAGATATGTGTCGGATTGGCTAGGCCATGATTCCCAGTATTGTGTGGTTATCCACCATTTTGTCATCTGATGTGATTTTCTTATGTGTTGTAAATCCTACCTCTATGATGTTAATGAGGCAAGGTTAGAGGCAGTTATGTTAATGATGCAGGACTCAATCTACAAGATCAGTTGTGTTTTAAATCAATCTCTTTTGAGATATAAAAGAGAAAAATGAGCAGAGAGACAGGGAGACCTCATACTGCTTGGAGTTCCTGCTCAGAGAAGCTCCTAGTCCAGGGCAGGATTGATGACAAGGACCTTCCTCCAGAGCTGACAGAAAGAAAGCCTTCTCTTGGAGTTGACATCCTGAATTTGGACTCCTAGCCTCCTAGACTGTGAGAGAACAGATTTCTCTTTGTTGAAGCCATCCACTTGTGGTATTTCAATTATAGCAGCACTAGATAACTAACACACTTCCTTCAACATATTGCACATTATTAATTTGTTTGTTTATTGTCTGTTTTCAATTAAAAGTTAAACTCCTTGAGGTAAGGAACTTTGTTTTGTTCATTACCATATTCCCAGTACTTACCAACACCACTGTCTGTCAGTTCGTTGTACTGGGTAGCTTATATGTTGCTGTGATACTGGAAGCTATGCCACTAGTATTTCAAATACCAGAGCAGGGTCACCCATGGTGGACATGTTTCAGCAGAGCTTCCAGACTAAGAAAGACTAGGAAGAAAAGACTGGTAATCTACTTTTCAAAACTAGCCAACTAAAACCTTAAGGATCACAACAGAATATCGTTCAATATAGTGTTGGAAGATGAGCCCCCTAGATTGGAAGATAACAATGGACTCAAGTATACTGGTGATCAACAGGATAGTGTGGGACCTGGTAGCATTTTGTTGTGTTGTACATGGAGTCACTGACTTGATTGCAAGTAACAACAGTACTTATCAGTACCTGATATACAGTAGGCCCTCAATTAATACTTGTGAAATAAATAACAAAAAAAATCACAATCCATAGTTTTAAAAATACCCTTCTTGGTATGACTAAGCTAATTGCCTAACCCCTCCTTTTCTTTGTAGAGACTCAGACATACAATGAATAGCATAGACTATCTTTTCTGACTTTCTAGTCCAATCTCTATTCTCTCTGGGCAAGCTGGCAACGAGTTTATGCAGAATTAGAGTTATGTTCAAAGGAATTTAGTTTTGTTTTCTGATATTGTTCTGGACATACAATTCACTATCAAGGGATTTCGACTGCCCTGTCATTTCTTCAGGGAATAGACCGCCATGTCTGAAACAGAGAGCTGTGGACTTATTTTATGTTCGGATAGATGGAGAAAAGGGGATGCTGGAATAGTCAAGCCTGACCTGTGACCACTTCAGCCTAGTTTACATCAGGCACTGTTGTAATTAAAAAGGCAAATTATTCTACAAGCCCATTTTCTGAACTCTCTTATGTTTTCTTTAGATTCTTGCCCTGCAACTGACATATGAGGGGGTCTGCAGGATGCTATGTGGAAAACTGCAGCTTGTGTTAACTGCGTTCTTTTAGTCCTATTGAGTTGACTCAGCAAGGCAGCCCTTTGAAGGCAGTGGGAGTTCTGTGTTTGCATTCCCTCCAAAGATGCGCTCTTAGGAAGCCCCAGTAGAGAACGGAGAAATCAAACTCCTCCGCCAAACAAGACAATTCCTACAGAAAGCTGGACGAGGTTAGGGTCTCCCAGGAACTTCCTCATTTTCTACTGTTTGATCTTCTACATCTTTTTTGTTGCTTAAATCATGATTTTGAAAAATAGATCTCAAACTATACTTAAATGCAAGGATTGAGAATGTGTGATGCCCTAATAGCACCCATGGAGATATGATATTATAGCATTTTTAGCCTTGGGCAATTCCAGCACTGGATATGAATTAAAATCCTGGGTTTTTCTCACCTTGCATTTGAATTAATGACTTTGAATCCAGTTTTTTTTTCCCATGCTTTAACATTGCCTTTACTTTTAAGTCTCTTTAGGACACTTAGAATACTATGCTTTGTATCCGTTTGCTTCTACCATTCTTATTACATTTGTTAAACCGTGCCTTGCACTTTGTTTTTGTAGGTTGGCTTCCTTACTAAAGTGTAAATTACTTGAGGGCATGGATGATATTTTTGTGTAAATTCCTTAACCGTGGGCATATCCTTCACCAGAAATTCATGTCTGATTACAATTTAAAATCTTGCTACTTATTATATGGCTTCTTAACTTCCACCCCAGGTTTCTGTCTAATGAGAAATAGCGTGAAAACAATAAATAAATAAAAGCAACAACAACGTTTAGCCACTGTCCAGATATCAAAGGCAACTCACATAAAAGGGTCAGCGAAGACCAGGAACTTTTAGCAATAAGATCTCCATACCCCATACCTGATGCTGGTTCCAGAGAAAGCTCCAAAAAGTGAGAGTTTCCAGCCAAGGTGTTTCAGGCAAAGCACTTGTCTGTCCTCATTATGGAGCCCTGACGGCGCAGTGGTTAAGAGCTCAGGTAACCGAAAAGTCAGCAGTTTGAATCCACCAGCTGCTCCTTGGAAGCTCTGTGGGGCAGTTCTACTGTCCTATGGGGTAGCTATGAGTTGGAATCCACTCAACGGCAACAGGTGATTTTTTTTTTTTTTTGGTTTGGTCTTCATAATTGGATTCATATACATTTAGGATTTTTATATCTTTTTGGTGGATGTCTTAGTTACTTAATGCTACTGTACCAGAAATACCACAAGTGGGTGATTTTAAAGAGCAGAAGTTTATTTTCTCATTGAGGCTAAAAGTCCAAATCAGCATCTTGGCCATACCTATTTCTTCTGTGAGCCTCTCTCCTAGTGCTGGTGTATGCCAGCAAACCCTGGCATTCCTTTGCTTATAGATAATCCTCACAGGTTATCTGTCTTTCCCTGTGCGTATGGGTGTCTCTGTGTCTGCTCTGGTCTTTTTATAAATCAGAAGTGATTAGGTTTAGGATCCACATTACACTGGCATGACCTCAACTGATTGATTATATTACACTGATTGCATCAGAGAAAGTTATGTCACATAACATTAGATGTTAGGTTTTTATATCACATCACTTCACATCACATCACATTACATTATATTACTGAGGGTAATCTGCTGTACTCAACACCAACCAAATTAATCATACATATTCCATGACAGCAACTAGACTAGTGTTTGAGCAAACCGTAGCTTAGTCAAATTAACACATAAAATTAACCAACACATTCCAACCCTTGTCAACTTGGTACCCATACACATCTCCTTAAACCACACATAATCTCCAAATAAGGACAATAACAAAATCAATTTCTACTTAACATGGTACAACTAACATGCATACAACTGAAAGTGCACTAACCCCTTTTAAAGCTTACATTTTATCATAAGTAATGGAATAAGAGAAGGACGAATACAAAGATATTTGCTACAGCCCTTAGGCTGCAATACTATTAACCAATCACTTGCCCTGACCACAGTGGAGGATGCTGGGCCATTTTTTTCCTCCCTAGGCAGCTGGATGGTTCAAATGGTTAAGTGCTCAAATACTAGCTGAAAGACTAAGTCAAACCCACCCACAGGTGCCTCAGAAGACAGGCCTGGCAATCTGCTTCCAAAAGGTCATAGCCTTGAAAACCCTACGAAGAAGTTCTACTCTGCATACATGGGATCACCATGAGTCAGAACTGATTCAATGGCGACTAAGAACGACAGTGCCCCAGTAGAACCTGAGGCTTCACTTATAACCACTTTCTGGTAGGTGCCAGTAGTCACTTGACTGAGGAGAGCTAAGCAGTTCGGAGTTGCTCAGGAGATGAAGAAGTCTACAGTCCTCTAGCCATGTTTCCAGAATCCTTTCTTAAGTGTCTTTAATACACTGTCTCATTTACTCCTCCTATAAAACATTTTCAAAGAATGTATTCATTTCCCCAAGGGCTACTTTAGGAAAGTTAACCTGTATAACACTGCATAGTGGCGCATACCTATCCTTGAGACTGAGCTGAAGAATGAATTCATAATATTATTTAAGGATGCACTTCTTTGGTGCAATTTTAAGTATACTAATTCCTTCTGGAAATGCCTCCACTTCACTAAGATAGAGTAGTTGGAATCCTGTCTGTGCAACCTCTCCACGCAGCCTAGGCCCACATCCACAAATCAGTTCCAGAGAGCTGTCCGAGGCATCCCATGGTTCCAAAAGACAGTATATGATAATAACTATAATAACAGCAACAATTACAATCATGTTGGCTACCAATTAGTGATTGCTCTCTTTGCACCATCAGGTAGTTAAGAGAATATTGTTAATTTTACAACTTTACAAGGCAGTATAATTGTCCTCTTACTGCAGATGAGGAAACTCAGGCTTTAGAGTGCCTAAGTAACTTGCTCAAATTCATTCAGCTTTTCAGTGGGAGAGTCTGATGCAAACCACCTTGGTCTGCCTGTCTTTCCTTTCCCCCGCATCACAGGTGTTCAAAGTGCACTCAGATAAGCTCTAAGGTTCCCTTGGAGCACCCTCAGAGCAGGGGATGACTGAACTGACATGACATATTTCCAGTCCTAACCATCCTTCCACCTGAGTGGTACAGCCCAAGGAACTTCACACTGAAGTTAGGAAGTAGGCAAAAAGTGTAATTGAAGATCATCTTTCCACTTCCTGTTTGTTCGGGCTTAGTTCCAGTCTTATAATAGTATCTTCATTTTTGCGCTGTGCCAGGAGGCATGCTAAAGCTCTTTTCCTCCTTGCCAGCATCCCTACTTTTTTTCTTTCTCTGTTCCCCTTCTGAGCCCAATTCTTAACTTCTCTTATTTCTACTAAAGTATTAAACCGTCACCAACAGACCTAAAGCTACAGGACACTTAGCTTTAAGGTGTTAAGACAAGCAAACCCTCTTATCTGACAGAAACTGAGGCAATAACTGAAGGAGTCAGCTCAGAGGTGAGGCCCTGGACTCATAGCCCTGTTTCCCTCACTACATGCTACCTTCTTGAGACTAGATGGTAGAACTCATATGGTTTATGGTATGGTCTCTCTCAAGGGTTTTAAGGAAAACAAGAGGGGCGAGAAAGCTCTACCTCCCTCACCCTTCCACCCTTAAAAGGGGCTACTAACCTCTGCCCTGAGGAAATAAAATTTAAATCTTGGCATTCTTCCATTACATAGTGCAGAATGGACAGAGTAAAGATTGAGGTTGTAAAAATTCCATGTGGTGTCTGCATGCTTACTAATGACTGTCACTGGCTATCAATTTACATAATTATCCTTAGCTATTCATTTATGCCTTAAAAATTAAAATGTATTAAGAACCAAATACAATATTTCCTGGAGGCCTTTCCTGGTGTGTGAGTGTGTGTTTCTCTAGCAGAATCATGTTTATGCTCAAAGTCATCAGAGCTGACATGAAAATAAAAGCATCATTCTGGTTGGAGACCTCAAAGACATCAGGGTAGGTCCTAGGAAACAACCCTTGTCGATCTTTTCTTTCCTTTTTTCTTTCTTTCTAATTTCACTAGAATCTTCTTTTGCAGCCAGTCAAGTGTGTCTTCTCCAGGCATATGTGGACACTTGTCCAAAGGCAGAAGAAAAGGCAATTCTCCTCAAGTTCAAAGTAGAGCAGAGACTCCATGATATAGCTCAGCTTTATGACCCAGTCAAAGGCAAGAATATTATTTTAGTTAGGATGTTTGGTTGCAAGCAACAGAAATCAACTGTAGCTAACTGAAGCGAAAAAGAATTATTGGAAGAATATGGGGAGCTCACAGAATCTTTGGAAAGGATAGAGAACCAGGCTTAGAAAACAGACCAGAATCAAGAAGGCTTGGCAACAAGAAACATAGCCACAGGCTGGGCCTGTCACAGATGGGTACAGTTAGAGCGTCTATGTAGCCCAACCGCTACTGGTCACCCAAGACTTACAACCTTGTTTCTAGAAATCTGGTATCAATTGTCCATGTCTTTTTGCTCAGTTCTCCCAAGATTCAAAGTCCAAGGTGAGAGCATCTGATTGTCTGGCCCAAGTAATGTGCCTGCTGCTGAAGGCTGAGAAGAGGTAATATCTGCCTCCTTTCATTTCTCTTGTGGAAGGACCTGCACTCTTACACAGTGAGGGAGTCCCCAGCATCAGAAGATTGCTCAGATATTAGGTAGTCAAAGAGTCCATTATGAAGAGTCAACAATTTCCTAGTTCATTTAGAAAATTATTCCAGCCTAATTTCAGATTAACCTAATGAATCTAATCAGACTTTCTATACTCCTAAATGCACTGGATAACTGATAACAACACTGTAATTGATCTGTCTCTGAGTCCTGGCCCATGGAAACAAAAAGACTAAAACTCTTTCTATGTAAAACACACATAGTCTCAATGATTAGATTATTTCATTCTCAAAATAATTCTATGTCTAAATGACCTTACAATTTAGAGGAGAAAAAGTGCTTAAAGCTTTAGCATCACCATAAACAAAATTCTTTTTAATGAGAAAATCTGTGGAGGAAAGAAAGTTCTGAAAATTGCCAAAGAAAAACCATTTTGTGGATGAAGATTTATTTCCATTAAAATGGATAATTAAAAAAAAAAATCTCCAGCATCAAGTATTATGCCTGCCATATAGCAATGCTCAATAAGTGTTTGTTGAGTGAATGATAATAAGAGCTTCTTTTATCCTGATCAAAAGGGAGGAAATGCAGAACAGAATTTCAAATTTTAATGGACTGTAGACTTTCTGGAGCCATGGGAGCTTCTGCCCTGAAACTATTGCACTGAGAAAATCTTTAAACCTTAAACCAAAAATATCCCATGACGTCTTCTTAAAACCAAAAAATAGTTTAGCTTAGTTAGTAAAAAATGTCTGCTTTAAGCATTATGCTGTTTTAAGAACTATCTATATAAGATAAAGTGACAACAGCAACTTGAAAGATTAGACAGGAACTTCAGGGGGCAGTGACTTTATGTTAGTAGGGGAAGAACAACTCAGAAAGGGAGGGTGAGAATGGTTGCACAACTTGAAAAATGAATTCAATGTCACTGAATTGTACAAGTAGAAATGATTGAATTGGTGTATGATTAGCTGTATATATTCTCAGCAACAAAATAAAATTAAACAAAAAAATGACGCTGATATCTTAGGAAATATGGATGAAGCACTGACCACGTCAGCCACAGTTATATGTTGTTGTTATAGTTGTTCTGCTTTTGTAAAAACAAACAAACAAATAAACCCTGTACAATAATAAAACCAAAAAACGAATTGCCGTCGAGTTGATTCCAACTAATAGCAACCCTACAGGACAGAGTAGAACTGCCTCATATGGTTTCCAAGGAGCACCTGGTGGATTCGAACTGCCAACTTTTTGGTTAGCAGCCGCAGCTCTTTAATCACTACACCATAGGGTGGAAGAAAAAGAATATAACCAATGTCACTGAACAATATGTGTAGAAATTCTAGAGTGGGAACCTGTTTTGCTGTGTACACTTTCACCAAAATACAATAAAATATTATTTGCAAAAAAAATAAATAATAAGAGCTAATATTTATTTGGCACTGATCAATGTACCAAACACTATGTAAAGCAATTTATATGCATTAATGGTGGCACAAACAGTTAAGGGCTCGGCTACAAATTGAAAGATAGGTGGTTCTAATTCACCCAGAGATGCCTTGGAAGAAAGGCCTGGTGATCTACTTCTGAAAGACCACAGCCCTTGAAAAGCCTAAGGAGCACAGTTCTACTCTGAAACACATGGGGTCACCATGAGTGGGAACCGACTCAAGGACATCTAGTTTTATTGTTATCCTTATTTTACAAATGAGGCAACAGATGTAATGATGTTAAGTAACTTGTTCAATATCATAGAACTAATAAGTGGCAGAGTAACCAGAACCCTGGTCTACGTAGAGTGAGCCAGGAAGTGGGATACTTCCTGTCTGCTCCACTCTATGCTCCCACAAAATGGCTGCTGCCAGTTTTATTTCAGCTTATCGTGGAGCTAAGTTCTGTTATTATCATCAGTGTAAATATAGAATAGAACATAAACAGAACAGAAAATAGAAAATGTGCATCTTCTTCCTCCATCTATACCTATTTTCCTATTAAATTTCTACAGATCTTTATTTTTTTTTCTTGGTGCGGTAGGATTTTGAGGTGGAGCAAATACTATCACCTATGAGAGGGACAAAGCCTTTGGGACATGGCCAAGGTCTAGATTTTAGGGAGTTGTAGAAAACAGGAGGAATTTTCCACTTATATTTTATTAACAAGGGTAGGATTTCCACATACAGGAGCCAAGTTCTAGACATAATTTTAACACAGAAAGGAAGCAATGGGTCCTCGAGAACTTTAAAAAAAAAAAAAAAGAAAGAAAGAAAGAAAAGTTGACAGTTGCTAATTAGTTAATTAGTGCTTAACTAAAATGACTCCAGATTTGAGCACTCCCAGATGAACAGTAGGAAAAGTAAGCAGGAAACAAATTCAATGCACTTGAAGTGGAACGCACGTGGCTGTTAGTCAGACAAGCAGCTGGCCTACGTTTCCTTGTCCACGCTGTGTGAGGTGGTGATTTCCTGAAGTAACGCGTGAAAATGCAAGGCACAAAAGCGATAATACACATTAGTTCTCTTTCCTCTGCCATCCCACCACCATTACCTGTCTGCAGAGAGAAGATCTGAGGCTATTCCATTGGTCATCACACAAAGCATGCATGCAGGCATTTGTTTATTAGCAGAGTTTCCTGGGTAGACTATGTGTCAGGCACCACACTAGACATTGTGGAAACAGCAATAAACCAGACATAGTCCCTGTTCTTCCGGAGCTCATAGTCTAATACAGTGATTGACCTTAAATACACAATTACTTAACAACTTTTGTGATGTATTCAAGGACTGTAAAGGGGACAACTACCCAGAATCCAGTGAGTGGAAAGGAAGGATAAAGAAGTTCAGACCCAGAAATATTCTCCCTTTCCTTCCTTGTTTCTTCTTCTTCAGCCAGGGATCCTACACCTGACATACTTGGGCAAGACTTGGAGAATAGAATGTGGTATCGTTAGTGTTTGCATAGATCAGGTGGTACCTTGACCCCATCTCGAATGCTGATCAACATCTCCATGAGAACCTAGGAGGAGTTCAATCTTGTGTTCCTACTGGGCATGCACATGGGCATCCACCGTGAGATTGCCTTATTGCCAAGGGAAGCTCCTGACCCCATACTCTGAGCCACAATCTCAGGTATCCTTAAAATAGATCAGGGGAGAATATCTGAGATGGCAGATGTTCTTTTTTTTGATGTCAGTGAGGATGATGGGGTTGCATAGTTACCTCACATCCTCTGTGTCCTTAAATTTCTGTGTGGCTTTATCCCTGTTAAGGCCCTAAGCTTGGAGGGTCTTTATAACATAAACTTACAGGCATGTGAGAGCTGTCTAATGTTTGAGGGCCACTGAACAGTATTTCTTAATAATAGTAATAGCTAACATTTCTTGGGTACTTACATGCCAAACACATTTCACGCATGATCTCTTGTAGGGATTATTATCCCACTTCATGGAGAGCAGGATGCTTGCAGCAAGCCGGGACTGGGAATTTTGAATCTAGTTCAGTCCCTAAGAGCTTAAATATTTCATTTGAACAGAGAACTTCATTTCAGAATCTCAAACACATGTTTAATTTCAGGGTGAGATTTTTTACAGCGTTACCTAGAGCAAGTTACTTAGCCCCTTCGGCACTGGTTCTCAAAGTGAAGGCTTAAACTAGATAAACCCTGACTTCCTTTCCTCTCCAGTTGTACCACCTTTCTAATTCAAACCACTGAAGCCTGCCTTCTACATAGAAGACAGCTATAATCATGACGAGTTTAAAATCATGTGCTTTCTCTATTCAAGGAACTACATGAACAAATAAAAAAAAAGAAGCTGATCCTAATGACATTTAGACCAAAGAATTATTTCGTTTCTTTTTTCCCCCCCAAAACATTTTTTAATTCCCACTAGGTATTCTTTTTACCTAGTTAGATAGAAACTTCAGAAGTGAAACCTGAGTCTATTCCAATGAATCTAAAATGAAATCCTAATGAGGATATGTTCTATTTATATAAGGGTGAGAGTTGGGAGGAGAACGATTTTTCGCTACTACATTTGCAGCAAGCTTTTGAAAAATGGCAATTTAGATAAGATTTGTCAGTCTTCCCACAATGGCTAGAATTCAAACCTCCGGGAAGTTGGAAATGAGTATTGTCCTCTCAACTAGAGCACAGGACTGAGTTCAATTTTCTGCTTTATCCCTGATTTTTTAATTCAATCATTTAAAAAAAAAATCTTTAAAGTGATTCTTACAAATTTCTTTGCCTCTAAATAGAGAAAAAGAAAATATTTCATGCCTCACCAGAGAGCTATGAGAACTCATTTTTGTTTGTAAATATTAATCAAATGAGAGGCATGGATGTCTGCGAAGTACTGTTTCTCTCTAATTTGAAATTGGCCAGGTTATTGACTGAGGTCTGAGTAATTATTATAGCACGAGTTTGGTGTGTAATTTAGTTCCATTCTTCCCTTTGCATTAATTTGGAGCTAGGTGGGAGCTTTAGAGCTTTCTGTGCCTATAATGATTTATTTAAATTCTGACCATGCTTTCTAATTATGTAAATATTCAATCATGTCTCTTGCTGACTTGACTTCTTAGATGCTGAAAACATTTTCTATACATAATATTTGGTGAAGTTTCCTGGCTCCTATGCATTAGACACTATGAGAGAAAAAAATGTGTTTCAGGGAAAAAAAGAATCAAGCTGAGTGCTTTTTAATAATTCATCATTCTTTCGAGGTGAAAAATCCAGCACTTACACTTAGAGGCACTATCCATGCACCCAACAGCGTCGAAATTGCTTTGGTTCACTGGAGGGGCTGATATGCCATCAGATCCTCCATTTATTTGTGAATATTAACAGCTGGGTAATAGTAGCAAGGTATCAGCACTCCTCCAGGGCGGAAAGTGTACACCTGGGTCGTGAATGAATTCACAGTGGTCAGCTTGGGATGACCATACTTTTCCATGTGCCATCCCAAGGGAAAAAAACAAGTGTTATCAAGCCTTAATTATTTTTCATCTTTATATCCTGTTATCTCTCATCTCATCCCAATCTTTCTGACTTCCATCCCCTAAAACTCTGTCCTATGCCCACTCCATGGCCGCCACAATAGCTTCCTTTTTATTCTCTCAAGCACCACCACCCTCCAGGCCCCGAACTGCTAATCTTCCAAATACTACAGGACTTACTCCCCACTTCCAGCTGACCTCGAATGCAACTTATCAGAGAACCTTCCCTGACCATCCTCCTCCAATAATGCACCCCTCCCTGCCTGCCTTCCTCTTTATGGAACTTTCTAGCTCCTCATCCTGGTTTATTTTTCTTCAGTTGATGTCACTATTTGACGTATATTTGTCTTTTATTAATCTTCCACCGCTTCTTATCCTGACTTTTTTCTCCATAATTATTTCAATCTGACACTTATTTGTTTATTGTCTCTCTCCCCCAACTGTATTCTCAATGCCTAGAACAATGTAATGGTCATTCAATTACTACTTATTGATTAAATGAATGATTGGATCATGGTTGATAAGACTGTCTCCATTGATAAGATTCACACAATGAGTGATACATCCCTATTACTTAAAAAAAAGTGCAAACTTTTCAGCCTGACATTCAAGGTCTTCTAGAGTTGGGCTCCAAACATCACATATAGTCTTAACTTCTGTCATGTATTTGCCCCCTGTCCCATGGAACATCTATTCTATTCCTGAGGAATATCAACTGTTCCCAGAATACACCATTAATATACTCAACATTATTTCTCAGCTTTGGAGTTTTGCTCAAGTTGTGTTGGCCTTCTCTGTATTTACCTGATGAAATCTTACCCTTCCTTCAAAGCCTAAAGCAAACATCACCTTCTGCAAAATGCTTTCCTTGATGCTTTTAATGGGAGTTTCTCTCTCTTCTGAGTCCCCAATACTTATTTCACAGCTCATTCATTTACCCTTCAATAGTTATGCGGGCTTATTTTGTGTCTGGTAACATGAGGTAAATAAGACATACCTCCTGCCCTCATGGAGCAACTAGACTAATGGAGATGAGACTGTAAACTCCAGGAGGGCAGAGATTTTCATCTTGTGGAAGATAGTCAATAAATTTTTGTTGAATTCTGAAATTATCCTTCAATTTATAGACACATATGAAGAAGCACTGGGAGAACAAAAGGAGAATGTTTTCATCAAAGAAATGTTTGCTTTTGTCTTGAAAGATAGATATTTGGTAGACCGAGTGGGGAAAAAGAGGGGTTCCAAGAAGACGTGGCAATGCTTTAGGGAGGCGTGAAAGAGCAAGTCATGTTTGGGTCCAGAACACCTTGAGTGTAGGAGTATGAGGAAAGGTGGGAACAGAAATCAGCAGTCATATCAGGAATGCCTTTTGAGTTATAATTAAGAAATCAGATGCGACTGGATGTTAAATACATTTCTTGTTATCTCTAAACTTTGCTAAAGCCCCAAAGTGGAAGGCAATTGCTGTTAAGAGGAACAATAGATACCTCATTAGGTCTTATTAAGAACAGTCCAAAGCGGTCTTTCTCTTCCTCTCCCCAGTCCTCCTGCAGGCTTATATAAAAATTTAGTTTGTTAAGATAGGATTAATAGAGGCAGTGAATCTCCATTAAGGGAAAACTACTTTGCATTTTCTCCTCCCTTCCTCTTCTCTCCCCAGGCTAAGGGAGGGAGGGGTCGAAGAAAAAGGGAGAGAGAAATTAATTGACTTAAAGGGGCAGATGATGCCTGAAAATAGGAGAGGCTGGCATTTCACCAGAGTTGATGCTTATCCAAATCTTAGACTTCCAGCAGAGGTGCCAGAGTCAGAGGGCAGTCAGAGAATCCTAGGAAAGTGTACATGGACCTAGAGGCTGTACCTGTTTCCTGATTAGAGAATACTGAAGGCGGGGAGCAAGGGTAGCAGAAGGCCAGTTTCCTCTTCTAGCCTAGATCGTCGTGGCCCAGTGGGCCTCATAGATAATTACCCCATCAAAGAGGGTGCCTCCCAGGGTAAGGATGCCTCTGTGGTCAGAGACAGGCTTGTGTTCCTAGGGCAGGAGCTGCTGAGGGGTGGAGGTGTCTAAAACAAGCTCTCCAGAGAATACTTTATCTACTGCGTGAATTGTTGTATGGAAATTCCTCCACAGAACCCATACAAGTGCTCCACAAGAGAGGCAATGTTTGTGTGCTGCTGCTGGGAGGGCATGGGTGGTTAAGAGAGAATTAGATGTGGTGAAATGGTTAAGTGCTGGGCTGCTAACCAAAAGGTTGATGGTTTGAACCTACCCAGCAGCTCTGTGGGAGAAAGACCTGGTGATATCCTCCCATAAAGATTACAGCCTAGAAAACCCTAACAGGGTAGTTCTATTCTGTCACGTGGGGTCTCAATGAGTCAAAATCGACTTGACAGTGTTGCTGGACCAACTGGGTCCCTGTCTGGTGTGCTGTAAGGCCAAGAGACAAGACACACCGAGTTTTGAGGAAAGAAAATAATTTATTACAGAGCAGGAATGCAAGGAGCCAGGGGACTTAGCCAGATCTGACTCCCGAGCAGGGGTTAGGTTACAGCCTTTATTGGGATTTTAATCTAGGAAGTTATACATATTCATCAATTTTATGGCAAATCTCATACATAGGTAATTAAGGGCGGAGGGAGTGTGTGTGCAAGGGTCATATGCCGCATGATCCCCGAGCCAGATGTGGTTCAGGCTGGTTCTTATTGACCTCTCTGGCAATGGTTTCTTGAAATACCTGGTTATTTTTCTGCAAAACAAGCTAATAAAGTGGTTAAGCAAGGGTCATGGGGGAGGTTAGATAAGAAACAGAAATACACTGGGGTGACTGAGGCACAGGCCTCATCTTCAATAGCACCTAACAACAACAAACATCTGCTTTAATGGCTCATTCTTCTTTTCTTTCTTAGTCCCTGTCACTACCCAGATTAGCATTAGAAGCAACAGAATGAGAGGGGGGAATCAGGGGAAAACAAAAAAACTGACCATGACCCCCTCCTTTCCTGCAGAAGGATCCCCCAGCTTTGCATTGGATGTGAAACTGAAGTTTTAATTCAGACTGGGCATGGATTGTTCTTACTTTTGAGCTGTAAATTGGTTGTGTACCATCTGATTCAGTCCATTTAATAAACCCATTACATAGACAATCTCTTACAGTGAATGCAGAGTCTCTAAAGTTTTTAGGTCAAAGAGACATGGACTCCATTGTCATTTTAAAAGTTAACACTAGTAAAATTCTAAACTTTGGTCATAGCTCAGCCCAATCATTTCTTCCTCAGGTGAGCCTCCTCCCCCCCACCTAGTTGCCTAGTCAATGCTCCCTATTTTTAATATGTGTTTTTACAGCACTATTTTCCTGTTTTTCAGAAAATTACGGTTTTACATTTATTATTGATATTCTTTCACCTCACATACATGCAAAAGCTGGATAATGAATACGGAAGACCGAATAAGAATTGATGCCTTTGAATTATGGTGTTGGTGAAGAATATTGAATATACCATGGACTGCCAGAAGAACGAACAAATCTGTCTTGGAAGACATATAGCCGGAATGCTCCTTAGAAGTGAAGATGGCAAGACTAAGTCTCACATACTTTGGACATGTTATCAGGAAGGATCAGTCCCAGTCATGCTTGGTAAAGTAGAGGATCAGCGAAGAAGAGGAAGACCCTCAATGAGATGGATTGAAACAGTGGGCTGCAGCAATAGGCTCAAGTATAACAACGATTGTGAGGATGGCACAGGACCAGGCAGGGTTTCGTTCTGTTGTACATAGAGTTGCTATGAGTCGGAACTAACTCAATGGCACCAAATAACAACAACATTGATATTCTTAATGCCTCTCTCCCATTACCACATGTGTGGAAGCTTAATGGAGTTAGAAACTCCCATTTTCTTTTTTTCTGTATTATCCTCAAGGCCTCACAGTGCCTCCATAAAAATGCCTACTAAATTAAAGAATAGACAATGTATACATATTTTTCTGCGACTACATTGTAAATTTCCGGAAAGTGGGTCAGTGCCTATTTGTATTTATATTCCTCAATGTATGTAGAGTGTTGTTGTTGTTAGGTGTCATCCGGTTGATTCTGACTCATGGCGACCCTATAGGACAGAGAAGAACTGCCCTATAGGGGTTTCTAGGCTATAATCTTTACAGAATCCAAGAGCCACTCCTTGGAAACCCTATGGGGCAGTTCTGCTCTGTCCTATAGGGTCGCTATGAGTGGAATGGTTTGATTTTTTTTTTTTTAATCTTTACAGAAGCAGATCGCCAAGTCTTTCTGCCTTGGAGTGCTGGGTGAGTTCAAAAAGTCAATCTTTCTGTTGTTATGGATTGAATTGTGTCCCCCCAAAATATGTGTTTAAATCCTAACCTCTGCCTGTGATTATAATTCCATCTGTGAATGGGTTGTATTTGTTGTATTAATGATTCAAGATTAGGTTATGTCAATGAGAACTACCAAACCAAAACCAAACCCACTGCAATCGAGTTGATTTCGACTCATAGCGACCCTGTAGGACAGAATAGAACCACCCCATGGGGTTTCCAAGGAGCGGCTGGTGGATTCAACCTGCTGACCTTTTGGTTAGCATCATGAGCTCTTAACCACTTTATTGTGTCAATAAGGCAGGATTAAGGTATATCTTGAGTCAGTCTCTTTTGAAATAGAAAAGAGATTAAACAAGCAAGTGAGAGAAGCAGAGATGGGGGAAGAGAGATGTCAAACCACTTGAAGATCACCCAGGGGCAAAAGGTCAAAGAGACAAGGACCTTCC
Source organism: Trichechus manatus latirostris (assembly GCF_000243295.1). Lineage (NCBI taxonomy): Eukaryota > Metazoa > Chordata > Mammalia > Sirenia > Trichechidae > Trichechus > Trichechus manatus. Next base: position 4,281,924 of record NW_004444059.1, read on the forward strand.
TCTGAGCCGACAGAGAAAGAAAACCTCCCCTAGAGCTAGCGCCCTGAATTCAGACTGAGCCACCAGGGATCCAGACGCCTAAACTGTGAGAAAATAAATTTCTGCTTGCTAAAGCCACACACTTGTAGTATTTCTGTTATAGCAGCACTAGATAACTATGACAGGTTAGAAGTTGCGCTAATTAACCATTTTGCCACCAGGATTCCTTGTATCTAGAATAGTACTCTATAGCTCTTTACTGAAATAAAATTAATTTTAAATTACTTTTAGAGATTTTGAAATCCACCATGTCTGATAATTTCATATGATATTTGGAACCTCTGGATGTTCCTATTGTCTATTCTTTTCTGCTGCTTCTTATTCGTAGTGTCTTATCTCTTCATGGGCTTTATTGTATCATTGACTGTGTGCTGGACTTTGGTTTGAAAAGTTGTTTCTAGAAATAATTTGAGGCATAGAAAAATACTATTATTTTCCTCCAGGAGAATTTTTATTTACTTTTACAGGTGCTTGGGAGCTTTGGCAATCAGGGATCGTTTTATTCTAATTTCAGAGTGATTTTTTGGGTGATCCAGGTAGTTTGAAGCCAGGCTGTAGTAGAGAGAGAGCTGGGTCATTTTTGGGCCAGCCTTACTCCTGAGGTATAACCTCTTTGGATCCTAATTCAAGATGAGCGCATTTACCAAATTCCACCTTCAGCCCCTGTTATGGATTGAATTGTGTCTCCCAAAAATGTGTATCTACTTGGCTAGGCCATGATTCCTAGCGTTTTGTGATAGTCCACCATTTTGTCATCTGATGTGACTTTCCTATGTGTTGTAAATCCTTCCTCTACGATGTTAATGAGGCAGGATTAGAGGTAGTCATATTAATGAGGCAGGATTCAATCTACAAGATTAGGTTGTGTCTTGAGTCAATCTCTTCTGAGACATAAAAGAAAGAAGCAAGCAGAAAGACAGGGGGAACTCATATCACCAAGATACAAGAGCCAGGAGCTCATCCTTTGGACCCGGGGTCCCTGAGCTGAGAAGCTCCTTGACCAGAGGAAGAATGATGACAAGGACGTTTCCCCAGAGCCGACAGAGAGAGAAAGCCTTCTCATGGAGCTGACACCCGGAATTCAGACTTCTACCCTCCTAGGCTATGAGAGAATGAATTTCTCTTCGTTAAAGCCATCCACTTGTGATATTTCTGTTATAGCAGCACTAGACAGCTAAGACAGCTGCTATCCCTTTAACTAAACCAACCAACCAACCAGTTGCTGTGGAGTCAATTACGACTCATGGTGACTCCGTGAATTTCAGAGTAGAACTGCCTTCCATACAGTTTTTATGACTGTAACCTTTTGTAAGCTGATTAGCAGGCCTTTCTTCTGAGGTGTCTCTGGTTGAGTTCAAACCACCAAACTTTTGGTTAATAGCCCAGCACTTAACTGTTAGCACCACTCCTCCTATCCGTTTAAGGTGTGAAAATTTTACTTTGCCCTTAGCTCCTCATGAAGGTCAGCAAATGCCCCCAGGGCCAAACCAGCCCTAATTGGTGGACTAACCTCTTTGGAGTTTCCGTCTCTTCCCAGTCTTGGCCTGATATTCCTCCCTGTTTTATCTCTCTGATGCCTGGAAGCAGATGATTTTTATGCTTTGTCCAGTTTTCCTAGTTGCTGTCAGTGACAGGGTTGGTCCAAATTATCTAGTCCATCATTACTGGAAGCTGGTCTTAAGAACCACAACGTTGAACTTACTTAATTCTTTTTTCTAACTTTAAAAGAATGACCATTGGCTCTGGCAGATTTTAAATTAACCATAGCAGGAATCCTGGATTGTTGCCTGAGTGCTGGGGTAACATTTTGAAAGCTACCAAGAAATGTTAACGAAACATCAGATTCTATGCCTTCAAAGTTCAGCCAAGTGCCTCTTCAATTTCAGACTGATACTGAATACATTTAAACTTTCATGCAAGTCAGTCTTAATTCTCTATGAATCTGTATTCATCTTGGATAAGATAAAACGTGAGTAAGAATTAACATCATGGTAACTTAAATTGTTTCCACAGAGAGTCCATTTATCAGAACAACAGGATTTATGAAAAGGCAAAAAAAGAGAAATGGAACAATGAAGCCTGGCAAATGGGCTCCACGTATAAGGCTGCTTTCTCTGGTGACTTTAGGATTATTTATCCATTACTTCACCAAACATTTATTACGCCCTACTGTTTGCTAGGTGTTATGGATTGAACTGTGTCCCCCAAAAGTTGGTGTTGGCTTGGCTGGGCCATGATTACCCATATTGTGTGATTGTCCACCATTTTGTCATCTGATGTAATTTTCCTATGTGTTGTAAATCCTACCTCTATGATGTTAATCAGGCAGGATTAGAGGCAGTTAGGTTAATGAGGCAAGACTCAATCTACAAGATTAGACTCTCTTGAATCAATCTCTTTTGAGATATAAAAGAGAGAATCGAGGAGAGTGACATGGGGACCTTGTACCACCAAGAAATAAGAGCCAGGAGAATAGTGCGTCATTTGGACCTGGGCTCCCTGTGCTGAGAGGGTCCTCGACTGGGGAAGATGGATGACAAGGACTTTTCTCTAGAGCTGACAGAGAGACAAAGCCTTCCCCTGGAGCTGGCACCCTGAATTCGGACTTATAGCCTCCTAGACTGTGAGAGAATAAATTTCTCTTGGTTAAAGCCAACCACTTTTGATATTTCTGTTATAGCAGCACTAGATAACTAGGAGACCAAGTATGGGTCTGGATACTGGGAGTGGGAAGCAAAAAATGACAAAGACAGACATAGTTTCTGTCCTCTCAACTGTAGTGTCCACTCTTAGCAACCGATTCATGTACTATTACTCCAAAAACTTTCCTTTCTTTCCAAACACTGTGAGAGAGAGTATTTATTCTACTGCCCAAACAAATTTGGAGTGTGTCCAGAAAATGGCATTTTATAGCAACAAGAGGTGACCATTTACTGGAAACATAGTGAAGAGGGGAAATGAGAATGAAAGAGTTGGCATGATTTGGGGGAGAGAAGTAGCAGCAGCCCTGGGTGGAACAGGGTGGGCTAGGAAACTGATATCGTATTTTTATGAAAATAACATGTGCCTTCTATGTTTGTTTGCCAGCCGCCCCTCACACTGTATTTTCACTGTAAAAAAAAAAAAATTGGCATGCCACACTTATGAAAATACCTGGGGGTGGGGTGGGGAAGGTGTGGTTGTCAAACACACATAGAAGGCACTCATTATTTGCGTAAAAATATGGTCGGTACTCATGGTCACCATGACCCCCTGATCGCACTTCAATTTTTTCCCCTTTGTGTTGAGTTTCCACTCCCTGGATGAGAATACCTTTCTCCTGCTTCACCTTTCTTCTTACCATGACCAAAGCAAAATTTCATAGTGAGAGTTCCACTAAGATGAATTATGGCTGTGTGCAATGAGACCACAGACAAGGTACAGCTCTGGCCTCACCATTTTTATAGATTAGAAGCTTTATTTGGGGGCAATGGTGGTCCAGGGGTAGAATTTTTACCTTCTATGTGGGAGACCTGGGTTCAATTCCATGCCAATGCACCTCAAGCGCAGCCACCACACATCTGTCAGCGGAGGTTTGCATGTTGCTATGATGCAGTTAAGAGCTACGTCTGCTCTCCAAAAAGTCAGCAGTTCGAATCCACCAGGTGCTTCTTGGAAACTCTGTGGGGCAGTTCTACTCTGTCCTATAGGGTCGCTATGAGTTGGAATCAACTTGGCGGCAACAGGTTTGGTTTTTTTGGCTTATGATGCTGAAGAGATTTCAGCAGAGCTTCCAGACTAAGATGGACTAGGAAGGAAGGCCTAATGATCCACTTCCAAAAATCAGCCAGTGAAAACCTTTGTATCATAACCCTGTGATCCTGTTGTGCATGGGGTCGCCATGTTGTTGTTGTTAGGTGCTGTGGAGTCAGTTCCAACTCTTTGCGACCCTATATACAACAGAACAAAAGAATGCCCAGTCCTGCGCCATCCTCACAATCATTACTATGTTTGAGCCCATTGTTGCAGCCACTGTGTCAATCCATCTTGTTGAGGGTCTTCGTCTTTTTCACTGACTCTCTGCTTTACCAAGCATGATGTCCTTCTCCAGGGGCTGGTCCCTCCTGATATCATGTCCAAAGTATGTGAGACAAAGTCTCGCCATCCTTGCTTCCAAGGAGCATTCTGGCTGTAACTCTTCCAAGACAGATTTTTTCGTTCTTCTGGCAGTCTATGGCATGTTCAGCATTCTTCACCAACACCACAATTCAAAGGGGTAGCCATGAGTGGGGGCCAACTGAATGGCAACTAACAATAAGAACAACACAAGTTTTATTTAAAGGCCAAGAGACACCTGAAATTTGTCAAACTCACTAAGTTTAACTTACTCCTGAGACTCTTTCCAGGAATTCCTAACACTCTTAAAGAAAGCAAGAAAGCAACAGCTAGGCCATCTCATTCTCTAAGTATGAAAGAGCATTGGAAAGTTAAATAAACAACAAAAGACTACAAATTAATCAGGCTCTTCATACTAGTTTTTCTTGTCTCAAACCCGAGCTATGACTAATAAATCACACTGCTTCTCTTCCTTTCTCTCTCTCATATTCTCCCCACCCCCTCACCCCTAACTTCTTCTACTGTAGATTATTCAATCCAAACAATGCATTTTGGTGAAGTTCAGATATTTATAAATAAGTTGGTTGGACAAACCTGCCTTGAGTTTGAATTGGGAAGCTAAAAACAAACATAGCAGTACTGTGATTTGACAGATTTAGGGAATAAGAAGGCTACAATACAAATAGGTTACAAATAGGATTACAAATGTGTAAAATTAGAGGATTAAAGGACCAAAATATGAAATTAAATGCAACTGCTATTCTCTCTCCCAATTCCAGAAAAAAATGCTTGCAATGAGGTACAGTAACCCTAAAATAATTCATGTTTCCTGGGGAAGTTAATCTGAAATTGGCAGTCTTAATTGTAAAATTGCAGTTTTTACTGTAGATTCTCTATTATGTTAATGAATTAATTAGCAGAGTAATGGAAACTGAACTTGGCTGTTCAATTACATTTTAATTAATACAATAATTGGAACTAGTCAAACAAAGCATTGCTTACCATCAGTCATTTGGGACCTGTTTTGATGAACGATCAAAATGATTTATAATTAGGTGTCAATTATTTATATGTAAATGGAACTGCTAAAGGGACTGAGGGCGTTTTGAAAAGTTTATTCTCAAGAGTTTAAACTTCGTCCCATTTGCAACCGTATATATATATATATATATATATATATATATATATGTGCATTTCTTAATTTTCTTAACACTATCTATTCACAGGGAGAAAAACAAAACTAAAAACCAGGTTTTCACCTTCTTGTTTCGCAAATTGTAAATTATGGCAAGCAAATATGTCATTTGGTTTAGTCCTTTAAATAGGAACTTAGTGGATAGCACTGTATCTATTCACAATAACCAATTTGACTAAATTCAGCTAAGTCAGGTTATTACTTTAAAAAAAAAAATTTTTAGAGAAAACATGTCAAAAACTCTATTGGCTTTTTGTTCCTCCCTTCTGTCTTCCCTCCCTCCCTCCTATGATGCTCATGGTCACCCTGACCCCCTGCTCCCACTTCAGTTGTTTTTCCTTTGTCTTGACTTTCCACACCCTGGATAAGAAGCCCTTTCTCCCACTTCACTTCTCTTCTAACTATGACCAAAGCAAAATTCCATAATGAGAGTTCTGCTCAGATGAATTATGGCTGTGGCAGTAATTTCTCCCTCCCTTTCTTCCTCCCCCCCTTTCCTTCCTCTTTCTCTTCCTCTCTCCCTTCCTCTCTCCCTTCCTCCCTCACTGCTACTTTGCAGGAAGGTCCCTGGACATTCATGCTTGCTTGTGCAAGGAGTCACATTAAGTGTTTGTCAAAGCTAGATTTCATTGAAGATACTTTATCTTCATATAGAAACCTTTTTCTCCTTTAATCCTCACAATTCCCTTAAGATATTTATAGGTAATTATTTCTCCTATTTTACAGATGGGAAAACCAAGTCTCAGAAAAGCAAAGTGCCAGATTCAAGATCAACAATTATGAAGTAATGGAATTGCTATTATTATACCATACTCACCAATATTAACCAATTTTATGTGCCATGAGATTACAGAATAAAATGTCTATGAAATATTTTATGATGTTGCCACAAAGGCGTTATGGCAGAACACGGCCTGACTACGAATACTCTCTTTGCCTGTCCATTTCTTGCGCTTTTTTCTTTCTTCAGAGACTAAGAGAACACTAGCATATTTGTATGTTCAGCAAATTCTGACCCGCATCAATTTTCCTCTCCAAAACACAGAGTCCTCTGAAACTCAAACTGAAAACCTCAGAATATTTTAAATGGTCTTCCCACCCAATGATCTGACCTGCAAATCTTCATTTTTGGCCCAAGGTCAAGACTACTTTTTCTGTCTTCCATAAGATAAGACCTGGGCCCTTATGTAATGCTTTTCCATGAAACTAGATCAAAGGGTCACTCAGTCTGGATGTAGCTTTGACTTATGCTTTTTGTTAATGTCCCTAGGTTGAACCAGTGTCAGCTTGCCCATTACAATTTTATATTTGTACTTGTGTAAATGCCCAGAACTAAGCATTTTTCCATTTTGAAAGTATCTAAAGCAATTTTCTTTAACAAGAACATGATCTCTGTACTTCTTCCACTAACCTCTCTGAAAATGTTAAAAATTTCCCAACTTGATAGATTTATGAATGAAAAAATGATCAGTAGGACAACATGTCCCCCATTAACCTAGGACAAAAGTGGCTCATCCATTACAAACAAAAAACAAAAAAACCAACAACAACATTCCATGGAAATATTTCTGAAGAGTAGACTACAGTACAGTATGAAGAGCTAATACAGGAAGTGGGCATTTTGATCCAAAAATACTTATTAAAAATATATAAGAATATACATATAAAATATACTTAAATATCTGCATGTTAGTTAAAATATATAATTGTGTATATGTATGTGTGTATTAGGAGCCCTGGTGGCGCAATGCTTAAGCACTTGGCTGCTCACTGAAAGGTGGGTGGTTCAAATCCACCAGCCACTCCACAGAAGAAAAATGTGGCAATCTGCTTCTGTAAAGATAACAGCCTTGGAGACCTTATGGGGCAGTTCTGCGCTGTCCTATAGGATCGCTATGAGTTGGGATCAACTTAATGGCACACAACAACAACAAATGTGTGTGTGTATGTGCCAGAAATACACACACAGACACACACATATCAGGAATACTCTAAACTTCTTTCATTTTCCTCTAGGTAAGCAGTAAGAAGTTAGTGTTTTGAATGATTTGCGAGGTCATAGATTAGTAGAAGATGGAATGCTTTGGTATTATCATTGAGGCTCCTACCCATTGTTTTCCTATTATATTTACTTTTTGTTCTCAATTCTGCAATTGGCTAAAGTGCTAGAAGAAATGGGCACAGGAACTAGCAGATATGCCAAAGCCTTAGAATTGTACTGAAAAGTAGTGGATGTAGGCAGCTGCATATATTATATCAATTACAATTACGTTATAATTAAATAACCTTAGGACATGGGGTATGGGAATGAGTTGCCTACTTGGAGTTCTCCCTCATCCCCATTTCACCCTCTATAATCTTACATACTCAATTAACAGAAGCTAAAGCAGAGGAGCCCTGGTGGTATAGTGGCTAAGAGCTCGGCTGTTAACCAAAATGTTGGCAGTTTGAATCCACCAACCGCTCCTTGGAAACCCCATGGGGCAGTTTTACTCTGTCCTATAGGGCCTCTATGAGTCAGAATAGACTCTACGGCAATGAGTTTAAAGCAGAGGAAATTTTAATTTGATTTTCCAAGGCATTTCCAGTTTGAAGGCAGAGATGAGGTTATTACAAAAACAAAAACAAACAAACAAAACCTAATTTCATTGGCTCTTGCCCCTACTTGCAGACTCAAGTCCACCAGTCTCCTCAGTTTTCACCATGTATTTCTAGGAAACCCAAAGTAGTGTCTCAAGTGTTCTCATGAACAATCTTGCCTACTTGGGACTCTGTTATTGCTCCATTCGGTTCCAAAGACTGCTTTGGGCACCATAATCTTCTAGTAAGCACCACCATTGTTCCCCCAGGTACAATTGCCAATGCACTCAAGTTCTCATAGCTGTAAATGGGCAGGGGGTAGAATTTGTCTCCTCTCCTTGAGTTATAATTTGTCCCTGTGCAGCACTGCCTGTACACTAATATTTTTGGAGATTTTTGTATGAAACTACTCTTTCAGTTTTTACTTAGATTTTTCTCTCTTTCTGGACATGCATCTAGGCTGAAGATGGATTTGAGTGACAGTGTTGTACCAAAATTCTTATTCTTTTTCGATGACAAAGGCTTTTTTTTGTTAATGTGTCATGCCTGGTTCCTTCTGCTTGTTAGATGAACTCTTTTTCAAAAGTCTTCTCAGACTCTGTGAAAATAGACTTGTGTCAGAACCATGCCAGTGTTTTCTAGACATATCAGAATGCCAACACTAGGCATAGATTGGACTAACAATGAAATCCTCGCTACAGAAATAAGAACACATTTATAGACTGGTAGAACCAAAAGGTCAGTTGATACTCTGATATTTAGTTCAAAGGAATGAAAAATTTGATGCTAATTTCAGAGGAGAGAAATTAAGCAGTCATATTCATTTGGAAAAAAAGGAAATCTGAATGAAAACTATGTAACTGAGAGTTAGCTTTCAAAGTTCCAACAAAGTTAGACAAAAAATTCTGAGAAGTAATTGTGAAGATGGAGGCCTGGTTTCACCACTTGTTGGTTGTTAAACTTCTCAGATCTTTAATTTTCTCATTTGTAAAATGGTGGATCCTGATAGCCTGTGGAGAAAATCATGGACTTAGGTACCACACTCCTCCTCCTGGGACAACAGACCATGTAAAAAAAAAAAAAAACACTCTCTTCCCCATTTACCAAGAACATATACATTTTTTCTTTTTCTTTTCTTTGTAAATGAAAGAATGTTTACAGCTTTCATAGAATGTTTTTTGTAAAATATGAACATAAAGAGTAGGTTACTTCAATATTTTACAATATGTCACTTCTACAAAATCAGGTTTAGACAGCTGGGACAGAGGTTCCTTTTGACATGAGTCCTCCCAACCAATTTGCATTTTTCTATCTGCTGGTTCTTCAGAACAACCTGTTAAAGGTTGGACAGGGGCCAGGCTGTCCTAAATAGAGTTGGGGAAGGAAAGACTCCAGTACTGGTTGTATTACATTGAATTCTTCTCTCCCTTCTCTCAGAGTCCTGAAGGGTACTCTGGGACAGTAAGGAAAAAAGCTAAGAATTAAATTATTCGTGTATGCTAAATATTGTGAGAAGCTTTGCCTTTATACACTGAATTTCTCAGTCTGATTAAAAAGAACCAGGGATTAAAATGGAAGTGCATGACTCTTTCCTCAGAGTTTACTAAGATCTTTCCCTGGAACCTGAGGATAATAAAATAGCTATATTATTGAACTGCTGAAAGGATAAAGCACACTGTAAAGCACTATATGAGTATTATTATTGTAGTTGTCATGCAAGGTAGAATATCAGAGCTGATACCTCAAGCAGCCATTCACTGGTAGACGGAGGACTAAAGTTCAGTGAAGACTGAAGTAATGCATTAGGAATGCAATGCATATGACCTAGTAAACCAGCCTGAAAGTAAAAATAAAATTACTGCAGAATCAATTCTCCACTCTTAACAGTTCACCCTAATTAAACCCGTATGTTTCCAGGAGTCTTTGGGGAATATCTCTTGGCCTGCCATGTGCTGTTTGTCATTTATGTGATGATTACTGTCATGGAGGCCAGAGATGAGTGAAGTCACCAAGACAGGATGTCCTCCCCTGTGGTGTCTCCAATCCAGGATGGTTGTTGTTCTGGCTCACTGCTGGAGCTGCTGGGTCCCCATTGTGCTCCAACAGGAACTACAAATGGGAAATCATCCTTCACTGCCCTGTGGGCTGGACTCCTCACAGGCTACAGACAAGAGCTGGCTTGTGCCTTCACCATCTCCACAAGTCTTAATAAAATAGCCTTTTAAGGTGTCCTTAGATTTTTTATATATTTCTGTTTCCTTTGTCATTAAGATGGGGAATGAAAAAATTCATGTTCTACCAAAATTGTTCTTCACTTTTCACATTAGCTTTTGCCTTCTATAATGGTCCACTGCTATTTGTCCAAACTTAAGAACCTTAATCCTCCCTTGCCTTAATTTAATGTTTACCAAGGACTTGACTCTCACTTCCTACAGCAAAGAAACTTGTGGCATACCCATTATCATTAGTCTTCCAGAACTATTTAGTCACGTCTGAATTCCAGAGGTTTTTTTTTTTTTTAAAAAAAGCTAATGCTGCCAATTTGGGCCTCCCTACTATAAGAATAATACCTTGACCATAAAGTATTGGGAGTTACATGTAGATTCTACACATCAGCACATTTTAAAAAATGAGTATACAACTGGTTTTCTGAGAAGCCATATTTATTTTTGCCTAGAAATGGAATGGAGTAGAAGCTGTGACTCAATCAGTGGATCATAAACTGAATTTCCACTAAAATGTCAACATTTTACTGTCAAGTGAGGTTCCTTGAAGAAAAATTATCTCCTTTGGAAAAAGTATCTCATCTGTGCATTATTGCTCATTTGTTCAGACATTGCTATTGGGTGTCTACCAAGTGTCAGAAAATGTTCTAGGTGCAGGGGTTATAACAGTGAGTAAAATGACAATGTCCTGGCCATTACGGACCTAAACAAATACAAAAACAAGATAAATCCAGATTGTGATAATGCTGTATAAGGAATAGGGTGATGTGGTAGAGAGTAAAGAGGTAGGAGAGAAACTTTAAGATGAAAAGGAAGGACTCTGGGGCAGTGATATTTGAGGTCAGACCTAAGAAAGTGGCGATCTTGTGAGAAGCTGAGGTGGAAACCTTTCCAGACAGAAGGAACAGCAAATACAAAAGGCTTGAACATCAAACGAGCTCAGAAGGCAGGTACGGCTGGAGATAAAGGAGGCAGAGATGATGTCAGCTTAAACTAGGATGGTGGCATTGGACGTAGAGGAAGTAGATGGAAGAGAAAAAGAGAAATATAGAACTGTCAGGATTTACACATGGATTAGATGCAGATGATGTAGAAAATGAGGGGAAAGGGCTAAACAAGATGGCTTGTGCAATTGGATGCACCATTTTCTCAGAAGGGGATTCTGAGCTTATGGTTCAGGAGAACAAAACCAACTCTTTATAAACTCAGAAAATCGATAAGCCATTGACACAAAAGACCTTACAGAGATGCCCATTGTATTAGTTTTCTATTACTACTGTTACAAATTACCATATAATTAGTGACTTAAAAACAACCTTACAGTTCTGGAAGGTAAATGTCCGAAATCAGTTTCACTGGGCTAAAATCAAGGTGTCAGCAAGTTCCTACTGGAGTCCCTAGGAGAGAATTCGTTTCTTATCTTTTTCAGCTTTGATATGCTGACTGTAGTAGTGGTTGTCTCACTCTGACCTCTGCTTCTGTGGTCACATCTCTTTCTCTGACCCTCCTGCCTTCCTCTTATAAGGACCCTTGTGATTACATTGGGTCCACCCAGATAATCCAGAATAATCTCCACATCTCAAAATCCTTAATTTAATTACATCTGCAAATTCCCTTTGCCGTGTAAAGTAACACACTCACAGGTCCCAGGGATTAGCATGTGGACATCCTCATGGGGCCATTTTTCTGCAACCACACCCATATAGCTATGAGTTGATCATTTTGGAATTTAATGAAGCTATCTTCAAAATAAGTTCTTATCCAAAATAAGTCTCAGAGACTTCTAGGCTTGTAAAATGTAAACTGAAAAATGAAAATGATCAAGTCAATTCGTGGACTATGAATTAGCATGTTAAATTTTGATTGTCCTTTATTTATTTGATTTTTGTGATTACATATACTTGTGAAAAACAAATCATTTTCTGTGTGTTTTATTAAAAGAGTATTAAAGTAAATCATGAATAAAGACTAATATTTATATAGCGCTTACTTTGTTCTGCTTTCTATGTGCTTTACGTAGATTGACTATTTCAGTCTTTACAATAGCTCTATTATTAGGCCCAGGAACGGATTACCCAATAAGCAAGGTACAAAGGGGCTTATTTGTGCTTACTTACTAATCTGTAGTGCACAGTTTCATGTGGGTTTCACCACATACCTTGCTTACTGGTTAATCTGCCCCGATTAGGCCACTAATAATAATTTACAGATGGTAAAATGGAGGCATAGCTGAAATGATTTGCATGAGGTGTCACAGCTAGTAAGTGGGCAAAGCCAGGATACAAATCCAGCAATCTAAAACCATTGTCCGTGCTTTTAACTACCTCACTGTAGTGTCTCTCATTCATGATTAAGAAGGCTAAAGAAGTTGGAGAATTGCTGATTTAATGAGTTAAGTTTAATGAATTAAATGCATTTGTTTAAAGGACTAATAATTTTGGGAAAAAAACACCTTTGCAAAGACACTTTTATATACCAGGTAGACCCAAATAAAGCACAATTTCCAAGTATTACAAGGCCTTTATCAATGTAATAGGGACCTTGCTAGATCTATTCAATGAGCAAGTAATGAGAAAAATCTAGTCTATATTGTGGTTTCTCTTCTGGAATTTGACTAGTGTTCATCATTTTCCTCTAGGAGTTGTTTGGCTCATTTTACTAATTAAAAGCTGTTAAATTAATGCTCAGTTAATAAAATTTACCTATTAGTGCAAGCTGTCAACAGATCTATTTCTAATAAATATTGTGATCTGACAAATTAAAAGCAAAAACACTTATTCTTCAGTACAGAAATATTTATTCACTTCCCACCATGTGCCAGCCACTGTCTTGGGCATTAGGGCATCTCATAGTTTTAAGTGTTCCTTAATGAGTACAAGACTTAGTTTCCTGATTTGGGTATGGACAAAAATAGATAATGGCTGGATTTTTAACATGACATTTTTAGACCCAAAAGTTGCTTCATATTCACTACATGTTTGTTCATTTTTTTTTCTGCATCATGATACCCTTTTTCTTTAATGAGTAATGTATCAGTGCCCTTGAAATCATCCAACTGTCTTCAGTGATTTTCTAGAAGAATGTGTTTTTCAAAGATGTCATTTGCAGAGAAAATGGCACTATTAATAGTGTGCTAGCCCAGCATTGCACTTAATGACAGAATAACCTGAGACGAGATTTAGGACACAAAATTTTAAACGTTTCATATAATAATGACTTGCTTTGTGTTCGGAGCATCGCGTGCTGATTAGTTCTACACGTCATCAAAAGTTTTCCAAAATCTCATTTGTGTAGTATAAGCAGTTCCCGGCTTACTAATGAGATCCGTTCCTAAGTCTGTCTTTAAGTTGAATTTGTAGGTAAGTTGGAACAGGTACAGAAGGTTCTTACTTAGCGTCAGTTAGTCAAATGTTTGTCTTCTTATACAGTACATATTTTACCTTTCTATGCATATAAAACACTTAAAGACTTCCATACCAAGTAATGTTTTCATGAGTAAGTGTATGTATTTAATTCAGATTTTCAATACAATAGGCTTTATGGCAGTCTGTTCTTAAGTATGATTGCCCGTAAGTTCGAAACCTGGGGACTGCCTTATAATAATTGGGACTGTCTGTATAATAATCTTGGCCTGCTTCTTACCGGGAATGTACCTCTATTAGCTTTCCTCAACACATTGCATGGTGTGAAGAAAATCAATCGCTTATTTTTAACATCAGTGAGATGGATAGGCCCAGAAAGAGTTTCAGTCAAGCCTTGCGTTCTCCTAATGGGGAAATACATGTTTTCCTATTTCAAGCTGCACAGTTTAGAAGCCGCAATTGACAGTTTTGCAGCACTTCCTGAGGTTAGAGATCTATTACAGCGGCTCTTTAAGGTCTTACTGAGTGTGCTATCAGTGTATCTACAACCACCCTTTCCTGCCAAGTTCAATTCTATAAGAGCTTTCTATTCTTGAATGCACTCAATAAATGTTAAGGCTGCCTAAGTAATTGGAAGAAAGCTGTTAATCGCCTGCAAAGCCAGGTAGCGTTGATTGAACAACAGGAACTCTGAACACTTTTTACATGTCAAAAAGTGTAAGGTTACTGTGATCTTGTTTTTCATTTTTAAATACCTATCAAAGGTAGCCTGAATTATAACCTACTTAATTTTGCTGATCGTTAGGGAAAAGAATAATGGAAAGCTGATTTAATCAGAACTGGAAGCCATTTTTTTGAGCACTTGAACATAATTAATTCATATGTATCTTCTGGTGGGTATACGGCTGTTGTGGAGCCCTGGCGGCATTGTGGTTAAGAGCTTGGCTGCCAGCCGAAAGGTTGGCAGTTCATATTCACCAGCTGCTTCTTGGAAACCCTATGGGGGCAGTTCTACTCTGTCCTTTAGGGTCGCTATGTGTCTGAACCGACTCTATGGCAACTAACAACAACAACACAACAATGGCTATTGTTGCCTTTTAAACTGAAGGTAGAACATATTAGCGGAAAATTTCTTAGGAGCGGAAACCCTGTATTTTTTATACTACTTATCATGGTTGGATGCATCTTTATTAAAAATCATGACTCCTATACAGAAATTGTAATAGTAGTTATGATCTGGAAGGTCACTGAAAAGAAAATCTGTATTTACAACACTGCTGGGAGTAAGCAGATATGAGAAGAACCAGAGTTTAGTTTTTGTTTCACTACTCACTCTTACCTTTCCAAGAATGTCATCCATGTCTCCTTTCTGCCTTTTTCTCACCTAAATTTTCTAGAGCTGTTTCATCTTAACCATGTCCCCATCCATTCCTGCTAAACTCCTTTTCTCTAGGAGTAGAGGAATAAAATTCTACAACAACAACTTGTAGAGTGGTTTGAATCTATAAAGGACATCTTTTCCACTTCTCATGCAATCTTTTAAAGGATTTTTATATAAGGTACATATAATATGGAGCCTTGTGGCACAGTGGTTAAGAGCTTGGCTGTTAACCAAAAGGTCAGCAGTGTGAATCCACCAGTCACTCCTTGGAAACCCTATGGGGGCAGTTCTACTCTGTCCTACAGGGTCGCTATGAGTTGGAATTAATTCAATGGCAATGGGTTTTTTTAAAATATATATATATTATATTTATATATAAGATGTATATAATACATAGAGGCATCAACCTGGAGGATAGAAAAGAGGGGTATAAATAGTTGCAATCCCAGCTGCACATGTGATGAAACTGAGGCTCAGCACCATTGGGTACATTTGCCCATGGTCATGTACTAGCAACCAGCAGTGTGGGAAAGGAAAGAAACATGGTCACCATAATTGTGTGTGTGTCTGAACCACTTGCATCTCAATTGCCTGGCTTCTGGCTATAAACGCTGATTTGTGGGCTTTATTCCAGAACTACTAAATCAGAATCTCTTGCAATAGTACCCAGCAATCTCATTTTAAGTAAGTACTAGAGGTGCTTCCAATGCACACTGAGTCAAATCTTGACTTGATTTGAGAGTCCCTCTATCATAATATGCTTTCTTTGAGAAAATCAAAATGATTTTAATTTGATTCTCCATTAGAATTTTGAATGACTTTATATATTTTTAAACACATTTTACCCTCAAAGTAAACCCTAGTTGGTTTAAAGAATATGCATTAATGCTCCTGCCTCCCCGCCCCCCCCCCAACACACTCAGTGCCTCTTAGAGACAAAGAAACTGAGATGAGAAGGAAAGTGATTTGTTCAAGGTCACATATTGAGTCCCAGATTTGAAAGTACTTTGCAACTTAAATATAAAGTACCACTATCAGAAATCATTCTGCTTCTTAAAGTGAATCTATATTCGATATGCTGTGGGGAAAATACTTACGTTTCAGTAAGCTTGTTTCTATGGTGTGGACTGTGCCAATACAGACATTGTAAATAGAGAGTAGATTTTCCATTAGGAATTATGAGGAAATCTTGACAGAAGATGCAATACTTCCCTTTGAGAGTTAGTTTCCACTCCAAGATCCAGTTGGTTGTATTATTTGTTTAGGTTTCTAAAGGTCTAATTAGAGAAAGCGAAGGTAATAAATTCAAAGCCCTGTGATGGGTCAAGGGGAATGTAGTCTGGTTGCTACTTTTAGAGTTAAGCCATGCCTACGAAAATGGCAGACACGGTCATTGACTAATCGTCTCCTCTGTCTTTGGTGTCACCTTTAACAATTTTTCCACTTGTAGCACCGAAGTTTGAGGAAAATTAACATTAACCTCAGATGATATTCTTTTATTTTCTGCAGTAAAAAAATTGGGTGAGATGATGTTACCGCAATAAGGCTGATTGGAGCCTCCTGCCGCAATAGCCAATTCTGAGACAGGGGTGAAGTGAGCAGCAAGAGTTTTATTATATATCGATATACAGGAGACAGAGGGGAATAGAATCCTCCAAAAAACCCGTCTCCCCAACTGGAGATCCCCTGAAGGCTTTTACAGGGACAGGATTATGGGTCTTAGAAGTTTGTGTTAGTTCCCTCTTGAGGTGGTCGTGTCTCAGAAGAGTTAATCTTTTACTGGTATTCTTGGGGGTTATCCGGCGACATCCTGCTTTTCTTGTCCCAAGATGGGTGGTTTGTTCGGTTTTTCATCCTTATATCATCATCACTTGTTTTCCACCCTCCAAGGAGGAACATCGGTTAATCTTAAACCTTTTGTAGACACTGGAACCTGGAAGGAAAAACAAGATCATGAGACAATGTGGTGGTTAGCAATGAGGAGTAAATAATAGTGAGCCTATGCAGCCTTTTCCAATGATACGGTAAATTGCCTTGGAAAATGGAGAGTCAAGGATAAAGGAGCAAAAAGAGAATGAAGTTCTTTATTGAATTTATTAGTAACTCTTATTCTCTCACTCTCTCTTTGCCATCCCCCACGTTGATGCCTCCTTCCTGCAGGGTTCAAGTCCTTATCCCAAACTGGGGCAACTCTGAAGGGCTCCTCCAGCTTCAGAGCTCCCTGCAGGGTTGAGTAAGAGTTTTACTGCAACTGCATCACAGTTTAACTGCTCCCTTTGTCCAATCCTTCTTCACTCACGCCTCACACGTGTAGATCTGGAGTGCACTCTCCAGTATACTTCCTGTATAAAAATTTCAGCACCTCAAAGTCTGTTACTGAGGAACCAGTCCTGCAATTGGGCCTTTAGAGAACAATGGGTGACAATTTCCCCCCAGAGTCTAAAGAGAGGTGCTGAGATATCTATGCTGAATTGTGACCATGTTGTTTTTATTGTGTGCTGTGGAGTCATTTGCTGCTCATAGCCACCCTATAGGACAAAGTAGAACTATCCTGTAATGTTTCCAAGGCTGTAATCTTTACCAGAGCAGACTGCCATATCTTTCTCCTTTGGAGCTGCTGGCGGGCTCGAACCACTAACCTTTTGGTTAATAGCCAAGCACTTAAACACTGCACCACAAGGGCTCCTTGATTGTGACCATATGGCCCCATTAATCATTCCAGCCTATTTGAGACAAGAATTGAGGTGTGAGTAATAGGCTGAGGGTGAGAATGATTGGAATTTATCCCTAGTTCCCTGTGGGCCACCTCTAGCCCCCACTCCAAGAAAGGGGGCTCTAAGAGCTTTCAGTTGAAGCTGGGACTGTCAACATCCAGAAGAGACTGACATTTTATTCTTCAGCTGGAGATTACTTATCCATAGAATTGTGGGTCCTGAGGTTACCCTGGGGTCCTGCAGAGCATCTTGAGAGAGTTCTTGGGAGACCTTGACAAGCATCATCTAGAGTTGGGGGGCATATTTAATGTGCTGCCTCCTTTCTGTTTGGAGAAACCAAAAGGTAGGCAGTAGGCTAGTAGGGAGAAGGGAGATGGCAGCAGTGGGGTAGTGGAAAGGAGGCATGAGTTTCAATATTGCAGATGGATGCTGTGAAAGGCAGCTGCAGAAGAGCTGTCTTCATGTAAGGTCGCTAAGAGGCCAAGGGATGTAACTCTAGGGATAGGAGCTGAGGGAGAGCCACAGGAGGTCAGCCGGAGACTGCGTCACCCACATCAGTCCCTGACCTCTGCTTCAAGGGTTATTGGACATGCGCCTATGACCTTCTGAGAGATCTTCACTGGCTTATCTTGTCTACTTGAGCTCTATTCTCCCATTATTTTGTTATACCTCCATTCTTTCTCTTTCAATCTCCTTTCCCTCATCTATCCTCCCCAGATCCAAATTCCTCTTAATTTCTTAAGGAGAGCAGTTTGGCTATCTCCTTATCTCCTCATCCATGCCCAAAATTGTCCATCACTTTCTCTGTCCCACCCCTTGTTAGTTCTCAGACTTTTTGGAATCAGGATTCTGTCACATGCTTAAAACTTATTAAGCTACATCTATCAACATTTACTGTATTAGAAATTTCAATGAGAATTTTAAAATGATCTATTAATTCATTAAAACAGTAATACATTACACATTAACATAAATAACATTTTAATGAAAAATAAATATTCTTCAAAATATAGTAAGAAAAGTGGCATTGAACTGTTTTTGCAAATCTAATATCTGGCTTAATAGAACAGAGTAAGTAAGATACTGCATTTAGTCTTTCACAATATGTTTGGCTAAAGTGTATGAAGAAAACCTGGCCTCACAGATACGCAGTTGGAAGTAATTTAATAGCCCTTCCAGATAACTGTGGATATTCTTCTTTAATATTACACAAAAACATGAAAAATAGTAGTTTTTTTAATGGTTATTTACAATGTGAAATCTACAACCCTATTGTTACAGTGAATGTTACACATCAACTCGACTAGGCTATGATTCTCCGTGGTTTGGCAGACACAATATAATAATCTTCCATTCTGTGATTTGATGTGAGCGGCCAATCAGTTGGAAGGAGAGTTTCCTTGGAGGTGTGGCTTGCATCTAGTTTATAAATAGATGTTCTGGCAAAGCTCGCTCTCTCCACCCTGCAATATTCTCATCTTTCTGACCTCTAGTTCTTGGGATGTAAGCCAGTAGAGGCCTCCAGCCTGCCTCCTGACCTGCAGATTTTGAATTTGCCAACCCCAGAAAACCTGTGAGCCAGCAGAGGCCTCCAGCCTATCACCTGACCTGCAGATTTTGGATTCATCAGCCTCTGCAACCATGTGAGCCTGCAGAGATTTTTAGCCTGTTGTCTGACTCACGGATTTGGGACTTTCCAGCCCCCACAACTGTGTTAGCCATTTCCTTGAAGTAAATTTCTCTCTATACATATCTATATACGCTTCACTGGTTCTGCTCCTCTAGAAAACCCAGACTAAGACCCTATCAATTAGCTTTTTGTACTCTGTTACATAAAAATCCATTGGCCAGTCTTGCATTTGAATGTATCTTTTGCCCATGCATGATTTTGTAATATCCTTCATCAGTCATTTGGAATAAATTGATTCACTGAGTTATGCAAATAATAACACATTTTATTACATAAAATATCAAAATATCAGATTTGTTAGTATCACCCCCTTTCACAGAAAAATTTTTAGGTATTAGAGAACTGTAAAACTTACAGTGGATGCAAGTTACCCAAAATCTACCTTTTGCTTAAAAACTCAAATTCTATTATTGGCAACAAATACTACCACTTATTTCCCTTGAAGTGGCAGGCTCAGTTCCTCCATTTTGGAGAAAATGTCTTGTCAGAACACCAAATCTGAGTAACTATAGCTTGTCTTTGTTTTTTGTTTTTTTTTTTTTTTTTGGTTATGTGGTGTTTCATGGTAAAAGTGACTCGTTCGGCTTGCAATACAATTGCTTAAGAGTATTTCTTGGATATAACATTGTACTTCAGTATGCAGTAAAAGTACTTTATGTGTACTTCCTATTTCCTTGCAGGGAATATTAAAAATTTGTGATTCAAAGGTTGAGATTTAATAAAATTTATAACTTTTTACTGCTTTATCATGGTTGTGTTTTCTTAAACCATGTTTATTGAGATATAATTTACATAAGGTAAAATTCACATTTTTACTGTACATTTCTCTTAGTTTTGACATATGTATACAGTCATGTAACTACTGCTATAATCATGATATAGAACAGTTCCTTCACCCCTAAAAAATATCTTATGCCCCTGTCTTATATGTCTAGTGCTGCTATAACAGAAATACCACAAGTGGATGGCTTTAACAAAGAGAAATTTATTCTCTCCCAGTCTAGTAGGTTACAAGTCCAAATTCAGGGCGTCAGCTCCAAGAGAAGGCTTTCTCTCTCTGTCGCCTCTGGAGGAAGGTCCTCATCATCTATCTTCTCCTGGTTGAGGAGCTTCTCAGTGCAGGCACCCAGGGTCCAAAGGACGTGCTATGCTCCCAGTGCTTCTTTCTTAGTGGTATGAGGTCCCCCTGTCTCTCTTCTTGCTTCTCTCTTTTATATCTCAAAAGAGATTGGCTTAAATTGTAGATTAATTTTCTAGGTTGAGTCTACATAACTGCCAATAATCCCATCTCATTAACATCATACAGATAGGATTTATACACACAGAAAAATCACATCAGATGACAAAATGGTGGACAATCACACAATACTGGGAATCACGACCTAGCCAAGTTGAAAGATATTTTTGGGGACATAGTTCAATCCATAACAGCGCCTTTCTAGTCAGTCTCCCCGTCAACCCCAGCCTCTACTAACCTGTTTAGTAATATACCTAGCAACCTGTTTTTTGTCACTATGGTTTTGCTTTTTTCTAGAATAATATAAATAGAATGATACAAAAGAAGCTTTTTGAGTCTGGCTTCTTTCCCTTAACATACTGCATTTGAGATTCATCTGTTTTGTTGTGTGTATTCTTTTTTTTTGTTTTTTATTGTTGAGTATATGAATGTTTATCCTTTCATTAAATGAAGAACATTTGATTTGTTTCCATTGTTTGGTAATTATGAATAATAAAGCTGCTATAAACATTTGAGTATAGGTTCCTGTCATGGATTGAATTATGTACCCCCAAAAATGTGTGTATCAATTTGGCTGTGCCATGAGTCCTATTATTGTGTGATTTTCCTATTTGTTGTTAATCCTGCCTCTATGATGTTAATGAGGGAGGATGGGTGGCAGTTGTGTTAGTAAGGCAGGACTCGATCTACAAGACTGGATTGTGTCCTGAGGCAATCTCTTGAGATATAAAAGAGAGAAGTGAGCAGAGAGACAGGGGGACCTCATACCACCAAGAAAGCAGTGCCAGGAGCAGAGTGTGTCCTTTGGACCCGGGGTCCCTGCGTGGAGAAGCTCCTAGTCCGGGGCAACATTGATTAGAAGGTTGAGAGAGAGAGAGAGAGGGCCTTCCCCTGGAGCTGACGCCCTGAATTTGAACTTTTATCCTACTTTACTGTGAAGAAACAAATTTCTCTTTTTTAAAGCCATCCACTTGTAGTATTTCTGTCATAGCAGCACTAGATGACTAAGACAGTTCCTCTCTGAATATGAATTTTTATTTCCCGCTCCTACCTAGGAGTGGGATTACTATGTCATGTGCTATTTGTTTAACTTTATAGGACATTGTCATACTCTTTTCCAAAGTGGTTGTACCATTTAATATTTCCACAAGCAATATATATTAGAGCATTTTTTCCCTAAAAAAGTATAATAGTTTAAGAAACTATGTATTTTCTTTTAAGTTAAGAAAGAACTTATCCTTGAAATAATCTATTATCTCTGTGGCCATTTATAAAACTGTATCTCTATAATTATTTCCAAACTCTTCCATTGTAATTGATCAATTAGCGTCTTCTTTTTTTTAAACTCTTTTAAGGGGGCTAATATTCATTATTCATATTTTATTAGAAATGTTTTCTATAATCATTGTCTTTGAATTTTATGTAGATCCTCTAATAGTTCTTTTAAACTCTCTCTTATTTTCGGTTCTCCACAATCTGATCTTTACCTCATTTCCAGCCCTGTCTTACTACTCTACTTCATACATTCATGGTCAATCAACAGCATATTACCAACCATGTTCATCCTCTTGGACTTCATGGTCTGATTGAACTTAGGTTTCCACTTAAGTAACCACTTCCCAAGAAGCTCTCTGAGACCAGAGAAAGGTAGATGTTCTTTCAGACCATTTCCCTTTTCTTTTCTGGACTTCTCTAAAAACCCTAGATGATACCAGTAACATTCCTTTTAGGAGTTCTCTCTAACCTGGGGTCATTCTTCCTCATTTCTTGAAGATTTTACCATTTCCCTCACTATCTTATCTCCAGTGGTAACTTTGCATAAGTAATGCGGACCAACTGTCCCAGTTTTTCCCCAGCCTGAAGGGACAGTTCCAGGAAAACCATCCCCTTTTTGCTTGGGACTGAGAAGTTTGGACTTTCAATGCTAAAACTGGGAAATTCCCAATCAGACTGGGAAGAGTTCTCACCCTACACCTAAATCTTGGTGATTTCAGTGTCTAGGTAAATGACCTTTCCAATGCCCTGGCCTCTCAGCTCCTTTATCTCCTCTTTTGCAGTAATATCATCTTCATCAATAGCTCCTATAGCAAACCCTAGGCCGTGTTATTACCAATAATTGTACAACCTCCATTACATGAATTTCAATCCTCTTTCTCTCTGATCACAACCTCCTATTAATCAGCATACTCTTTCTGCTATCTGAATTTCAAAATTTCTTTGACTCTGTTCACAGGGACATATAATCAAATGACTACCTTTTTACAATCCCTCAGTTTATCATATTCTCTCTTTCCTTTTTATCTGCTTAGATTCTATGGCTCATTATTTTAAACTTTATTTTCATATACTCTCATTTTCCTTGCTTTTTCCTCCCTGCAACGTGTTTGTCTGGCAAAACCCTGTTTAACTTCACCTCTCTGCCTATTCTCAGTCTACACTGACACAGTTGAACATGGTTGGAAACAAAGACAAAACCATGTTGACTTTTCTTCGTTTAAATTCAGAGCTAATCTTTGCACTTCCCGCTAATCTGATAGCATTTCCCTGGTACAGCCTTCTCCCATCCTCCAAGATGACTATGTCATAACTTATCTTCTCTCATCAAATCTCTAGTCCCTTTTCTTCCCTCTTAGCTAATGACCTTCTTTCTCTTTCACTGAGAAAATTGAACCAATGAAAACTTGCATAATCTCCCACATACCTACCTACCTGGCTAGATCTAAACCCATATATTCTGCCTTCTCTCCTGTTATTGTGTCTCTGAGGCCATTCTCTCCACCTGTGTACTGAATACTACGTTCTCTCACTTTTTCCAGGACCTCACGCCAGGAATTATCTCTTATTTTTTGCTCTGTACTGAATCATTCCTATTAATACACAGAATGTTCCTATTAACATACAGAATATAGTAATAACTCCCATCATAAAAAAAAAAAAATTCTTCCTGTGAGTCTACTTTCCCTTCAAGCTATATCTCATTTCTCTGTTCTCTTTTACACCAGAGCCCCACTAAATATCTGTAGAAACTGTCTCTACTTTTTCCTCTCTCATTCTTTCTAAAACCCACTCTAAAGTCAAACTAAACCTATTGCTGTCAAGTCAATTCCAACTCATGAATGACCTTATAGCAACCTTATAGGGGAGATAGAACTGCCCCATACGGTTTCCAAGGGTGTAATCTTTACGGAAGAAGACTGCCACATCTTTCTTGTGGAGCAGCTGTGGGTTCGAACTGCCAACCTTTCGGTTAGCAGCTGAGTGCTTAGCTACTGTGCCACCAGGGCTTCTAAAGCTCACTCTGGTCAGGCATTTATACAACCATTCCACCAAAACAGCTCTTATAAAGATCACCTGTGCCCCGGCCCCTTCCTTACCAAATCCAATGACCATTCTCAGTCTCCGTATTACCCAACTACTCCACAGATTTAACATATTAGTAACTATTTCCTTGAAAAACTATGGCTCCTGAGACACCATTCTCAGTTCTCACACTGTCATGGATTGAATTGTGTCCCCCAAAAAATGTGTGTAGCAACTTGGCTAGGTCATGATTCCCAGTGTTGTATGATTGTGTTTTCTCCTTAATGTGTTGTAAACTCCATCACTATGATGAGATTATATGTGATCTCCTTATGTGTTATAAATTCTATCACTGTGATGAGGTTATACTGATGAGGTTGACAAGATTAGATAGTGTCTTAATGCAATCTCTTTTGAGATATAAAAGATACAAGCGAGCAGAGACACATGGGAACCTCATACCACCAAGAAAGCAGTGCTGGGAGCAGAGCACGTCCTTTGGACCTGAGGTTCCTGCACTGAGATGCTCCCAGACCAAGGAAAGACTGATGACAAGGACCTTCCTCCAGAGCTGACAGAGAGAGAAAGCCTTCTCCTGGAGCTGATGCCCTGAATTTGGACTTGTAGCCTACTGGACTGTGACAGAATAAATTTCTCTTTGTTAAAAACATCCGCTTGTGGTATTTCTGTTAGAGCAGCACTAGATGACTAAGACACACACCTCACTGTCCACTTACTCTCAGTTTCCTTTACTGGTTCTACCTCATCTCCTGACTTCTAAACTTCAGAGTATACCCAGGATCAATCCGAGGTATCTTCTGCTTATACTCACTTGGTGATCTCATCCCACCTCATGGCATGAAGTATCTTCTACATCCTCACTGCTCTTAAATTTACATCCTGAACTTGGAACTTCTCCCTAAACTACAGACTCATATATTTATTTACTAGAACCAAACCCTGGAGTCATCCTTGATCTCATTCTTAATATCATATGGCAAATTTAATTTTTCAGCAAATGTCCTTTCATTCTTATTTTAAATATATATTAAAAATTCAACCATTTCTTGTGATATGCTTCATAGCCATCCTAGTTCAAATCACCATCATCTCCTGAATACATTTCAATAGTCTCCTCTTTTCCCTGACTCTATCTTTGATTCCTTAGACAGAGCTGGCAGATCATGCCACTCCTTAAAGTAGCCTCCAAGGCCCTATACTCTTTCTGTTTAAAAAGTGGTCTGTGAGCTTGTTAGAAATGCAAAACCTCAGGCCCTACCTCCAGACCTACTGAATCAAAGCTTACAGTTTAATAGGATCCTCAGTTTCGTATTCACATTATTGAGAGTCACTGCCGTATAAAGTCTGTCCCTGCCCAAAAATCCCATTACTTTTGAGGTTTCTTACCTTGTTCCCCCTTCTTTCCACTCTGGAGCCACCACATCTTCCCTTGCTCATTGCTGTTCCCCAAATAACCAGTAGCGTCCCCTCTTAAAGGCCTTTGAATTAACTGTTGCTTCTGTCTGAAATGTGCTTCCTCCAGATATGTCTAGATCTCTCTTTACTCATGATTTTCCTCAAATATCACCCCATCTAAGAGAACAACCTCATCCCCATCTCTGAACTCCCTCTCACCCTTACTCAGCTTCGTTTTGCACCACCTGATATAATGTGTATTTATTTGTTTTTCATATATCCCCCGTACTAGAATGTAAGATCCACGAAAGTAAGGACTTTATTTTGTTCACTGAGAGGGCCTGGTTCTTGCAGGCCATAAATCAAATATTTGCTGAATTAATGAATACATGTAACGTGCACCCAACCACACCTGATTCTTTGTCATCCCGTATACACACAGGAGCCCTCGTGGTGCAGTGGTTAAGAGCTACGGCTGCTACACAAAATGTCAGTAGTTTGACACCACCAGCTGCTCACTGGAAACCCTATGGAGCAGCTCTACTCTGAACCGTAGGGTCACTATGAGTCGGAACCGACTCGACAGCAACGGGTTTGGTTGGGTTTTTTTAATACACCCTCTACCTGTGCTCCTTTTTTCTTTTTCTATTAAAATGTCATATCTAAAGCCTCAACTCAATCACAATGTGATTCTTTTCCAACTTCTGCAGATGAAAATAATTTCTCTTCCCTCCATTCCAATTTAACTTCCTAGCACTCTTACAGTAGCGTTTACCTTATTCTGCCTCAAATTTTTTTGTATTCATATTATCCATCAGATTGTAGTATCTTTTTTATTAATGTTATTAAGGTATAATTTATATATAATAAAACACACACATTGAGTACCAACTCTTTTAAGCCTGGCTTCTTTCACTCAGCATAATATGTTGAAGTTCACTCATGCTGTGTATCAGTAGTTCCTTTTTTATTGCTGAGTGGTATTCCATCATATAGATATTCCAAATTTTTTTTATCCATTCACCTGTTGGTAGACAATTTGGTTATCCCAGTTTGGGCTATTATAAATAAAGCTGCAATGAACATTTATGTGCATACCATTTGTGGTTATACACGTTCATTTATTTGTGTAAACACAGGAATTAAGAGGTGGGTTTTATTTATTTACCTTATAAAAAATTATAACGTTTTCTAAAGTGGTTATATGATTTAACAATCTCATCAGCAAAGTATGAAGGATACAGCTGCTTTATAGCCTCACTAACGTCTGGTATTATCTGTCTTTTAATTTTGCCATGTTAGTGGCTATGCAATGATATTTCATAGTGATTTAAATTTTAATTTTCCTGATGACTAATAATGTTGAGCACCTTTTCATGTGCTTATTGACCTTTCCTATATCTTTCATGAAGTAACTATTCTTTTACTTATTTTAAAAATTAGCTTGTTTATCTTCTGATTATTGAGTTGCAAGAATTCCTTACATATTCTGGATACAGGTCATTTGTTGGAGATTTGTACTGCAAATATTTTCTCCCATTGTTGCTTACCTTTTCAGTTTCTTAAAATTATATTTGAAGTAACAGAGTTTTAAACCACTTTTTCTTTTATAGTGAGTGCTTTTTATGTCCTAAAAAAAAATTTCTGCCTACCACCATGTCACCATTTTGAAGGTAAGAATTATCTCTGGTTCAAGACATTGGCTCACCAGTATTCAGTAGAGATATTTATATGATTGTTGAATTTATTGCTATTAGAGCTGGAAGGGTAAGGATCTAATGCAGCTAACTGTCAACCTAGTTGTTTAACTGATGATAGAGCATATGGGTGGTTAACTCAAGCCATATGTGACACCATCAAAAATAGGATTGCATCTGTCATCATATGGTTCCCAGTAACTCTGATTTTAGCAGTTACTGTTCAGCAGGCATGAAAGAAGCATCAACTCAGTATCAGTCACATAGTTGTAAGCAAAAGAAACTAGTCTTGTTTTAACTAATAAAGGGATTTATAGGAAGAGTATTGGGTAGCTTACAAAATTTGGGGGAATCTGCAAAAGCTATCTGGGGAAACATGCAAGAATCAGGAGGACTCTGGAAGCTGAAAAGCAGGAATATTCTGGGCATGTTGCTCCCTCTGCTAGTGCTCAGTGGATCCACTGACATGGATCTCTACTGAGTATTGTTGTCCCTTAATTTTTGCATTATTTGTTTGAAACTTAATATTTTGGACAGAAGTATCAAATTCATTTAACATGAATTTATTGATCATTTTTTGTGTGTCAGATACCATTCTAGATGCTGGGCATATAGTAATGAAAATTTTGTATTTTAGATAAAACACTTGCCCTTATGAAGCTTATGGGATTGAGGAGAATATAGACAATAAACAATAAATATGACAAGTAAGTAAAATATGTAATATTATGATGTGCTTGCTCCTGTTTTCCAGGAGGTAAATAGAGGGTGTATCTCCCTGTTTTTGACTTCTTTAATAATCAAAGGGGGCACTTCATCACATTCATGCAATGGGGAATTCCCTTAATGTGGGGAAGGAATTGGATGTTGGGGAGACAAAAAAGAAAGAGAATTGTTATTATAATATAGATATTGTTCAATTTAATCATGTGTGAATAATTTCTATTATTGCATTTTATCCATTAACATTTATTGAATTCTTTGTTCCAGGCACTGTACACACCAGTTACACTTGTATTATCTCATTTTATCCTCATAAAAATCCTATAAGCTTAGAATTACTCTCTACCTTATTTTTGAGATAAGACAACTGAAAGTTCATGGTGGTATTTAACTTGTTTGAAGTTGGAAAACAGCATCCATAACCAAGTCCTTTCATTCCATGTTCTCTGTCTCTTTCACTATGCCATTCTTCCAATTAATAGAGAGATATACTTACTGGAATTCTAAATAATGGAAAGTTTACTGTGTGTTTATCTACTTTCACACAGTTCCAGTTCCCAACCCCTACATATGATAAATTGCACGAATGTCCCTAACCCATAGAATGAACCTTAGTGATTTTACCTACAGCCCTCAACAATATTTCAAAATAATAACTGGCCCCTACTACATTTCAGGGCTGATTATTTCCACTTCTGGGGATAAGACATTGGAGGAAGAGAAGCATTTATTGCATCCACACTGACTGATGAAGTGCTTCTCATCCGTATCAAGTCAGATCATAAAATACATAAAACTACATAAAAAATTATCAGCAAGTAGGAAAGTGTTTCCACTGACCTGAAAAGCACTCAAAGAGTCGCTGATCTGGGGGTCACAAGAAGAACCATTATCATTGCTTGTTTTCTTCCATTAAGTGTTTACAGTTGGCGTTTCTATTTGGCAACCAGCTCAAGGTTATGCTGTCAGTGCAAGATCATTAGCTTTACAATTTTTCAAAAAGCGTTTGCCTTAGCAAATGTTCATCTCAACCTCAGCGAACATGTTTATGTCCAGGGTAAATCATGTTGCTGGAAGATCTACTTGCTAATTTCGCTGGCTGCTGTTCTTTATTTTTCTGTGCATGAATTGGGCAGCAGGAATTCATCAGAAATCTTCTCTTCCTGAATAACATTGACTGGGGTTTTTAGCATACACTTGGGTTGTGGTGCTCTGATAAGCAATTTCTGCCTCTCAGTCATCCCAGGCAAGGACTGAAGAGCTATGCCTCCTTCACCTCCATTGTCATCAAAGCAGCCAGAAAAAGTGGCAAATGTCTAGTTATTTTTGGTTAAAGTGGTGTCAGTTTGATGTCAGAAAATGTTCTGGCTAATGGATATTTTCTTTTTATTTTCTCTGGATGTGCCTTGAAAAAGAAATGGGTGCAGTTTGGTTGGGTGATGGACATAAGACTTTACAGAGCAACTAGAATGTGGTAGACACTGTGCACAGGGCTTGAGCCACAAGAATGACATTGTTCCTTGGTTCAATCAAATACACGAGACCAAATGGGCAGTTCCTGTCCAAAAGCAAGACGAGGAGGCAGGAAGGGACAGGAACTGGATGAATGGACACGGGGAACCTGAGGTGGAAAAAGGGAGCTTGCTGTCACATTATGGGGATTGCAACCAATGTCACAAGACAATATGTGTATAAATTTTTGAATGAGAAATTAACTTGACCTGTAAACTTTCACCTAAAGCACAATAAAATAAAATAAAAAAACTCTTCAGTTTAGGCAAGAGAAGAACATGTAAAGAGATAATTGCAGCAGTGCATTGTCTTAGGCTGGGTTCTCTAAAGAAGCAAAACCTGTAAAGCGTATAAATATATACATAGAGAGATTTATATCAAAGAAACAGCTTATGCAATTATAGAGGCTGGAACATCCCAAGTCTGTGGATTAGGATAGAGGCTTTTCTGGATTCATGTAGCCGCAGGGGCTGGCAAACCCAAGATCTGCAGGTCGGAGAGCAGGGCTCTGCTGCTCACAGGCTGTGAAGATCAACGAATCCCAAGATCAGCAGATAAGCTGATAGCTCAAGTCCCAAGAACCGGAGGTCAGACAAACAGGAGGCAGACACAGGATCCAGAGTGAGCAAAAAGCCAGAATGTCTGCTTATATTTGGATGCAGGCCACAACCCCAAGGAAACTCCCTTTCAACTGATTGGCTACTCACATACTCACAGCAGATTCAGTCATGGGAGTGATCACATATAAATACTGAGAATCATGGCCCAGCCAAGCTGACGCACAATCTTAACCATCACATGCATGATAATTGGTATAAGAGAATTATATTGTTCCACAGAGGAAAGGAAACAGAGGCAAAAGAAATGCCTTCACGTGGGGAGTTAGTTGAGTCTTCATACAGGAGGGGAGATTTTTGTTGGACTCACAGGTAATTGAGAGTTCAACAGATTTGGTTTTAAAATTTATTATATGTTTCACGTTTTCGATGTTAAATTTGAATTATGCAGTCATTCACATATTCTTTTTTTTTTACTTGTGCCTGGAGGGATGCTTGAAATTTATTTTGTATTTTTATGTATCACAAAATTCAAATAATATGTATATATTTGCATTCTTAACTGTTAGCTCCCAGCAGTGGACATCAATGACTAGGAGGCTGTTGGTCTACCTCCTTGCAGTTTTGGGGTAAAGAGATAAAAGGAGACAGCGCTGAGGCAGCGCTGTTGGGGCTGGTCTAAGAGTTCGTTCAAGTCTGAGCCCAAGGAAATCTCTAGGCCAAAGCACATCTGAAGAGTCTAAGGCCCTTATAAAGGTCATCCAAGAAACTGGGCTCACTCTCAGGACTTCTTAGAGTCAGAGACTTGGGTTCCAGTTCTGGTTTGTCCACATAGAAGTTGTGTGACTTACATAAAACCATCTGTTCTACCTGTGTCCCAAGGTTGTAGTGAAGATCAAGGCAAATAAGGTAGGTGAACTTACAAAGTGAATTAAAGTGCCATATGACTATACAATATCCATACGAGGAATTCACATAACCCTTACTCATCTACTGCAGGTTGGAAAAAAAGGAGTATGCATTCCTTTAATTCATTGTTTGGTAATATTAGAGACCAACCATGCTCCAGCCACTATGCTTGGCCTGAGGATAAAATGGTGAGCAAAATAGTTCCCGTCCTCAGACATTATCACCTGCTTGAAAAACACGCATTAATCAAGTACTTACAAACATTAACACTGAAAAATTGTCCTTAGTGCTAGGGGGAAAGAGAACAATAGTCTTGGGCTGGGGATGGAGTGAGGTTGTCAGGGAAGATTTCCTTGAGAAAGTGAAGCATGAATTGAGATTGAAGGATTAGAAGGGTTAAAACAGATTAACAGAGGAGCAGGAAAAATTTTTCATTTAGTCAACAAATATTTACTGAGTGCCTGTATAGCACTGTTTTAGGCACTTGGACTAAATCTAAACAAGCCAGATAAAAATCCATTGGGGGGTTTAGTTTCAGGCTCTGTACCTGAAGTATTATTAGGCTAACTTGGTTGTGTTATTCCATGTTTGTGCAAGGGTGGTGGGGACCCTACAATGTTTCTAGCCAGTTATCTTTCTTGAACACATTCATTTCTTAAATAATACTAAAAAAAAAAAAAAAAATCCTCATATTCCTTAGGTTGATTACAAACTCTAGGATCTTAGATTTTGATAATGATAATTCAAATGTTTAATAACCATCCTTGGAGTGTTGGTTTCTGATTAGTGTCTTCAAATGCTAACTATCTCCCCTAGGGCATAGATGAAAATTATCTTGTTGTTATGGATTGACTTGTGCCCCCATCCCCCCACCAAAGATATGCTGAAATCCAGACTTGTGTGTACCTGTGGATGAGATTTGGTTTGGAAACAGGGTCTTTGAAGATGTCATCGATTATGTTACCCTGAGGTCGTACTGCAGTAAAGTGAGTCCTAGTCTTTTATGACTGCTGTCCAAATAAAAGAGGAGAAGATACACAGAGACAAGGAGACGCAGGAAGGATGTCATGTGACACTGCAGCTGCAAGCCAAGGAACTCCTGGAGCTACCAGAAGCTAGGAGAGAGGAACGGAACAGATTCTCCCTCAGTGCCTCAGAAGGAATCAACACAGCCCACATCCTGTTCTTGGACTCGCAGCCTTCAGAACCATGAGACAACAAATTCTGTTGTTTAAGTCCCCCACTTTGTGGTATTTTCTTACTGCAGCCATAGGAAATGAAACTTGTGTGCACTTGTTTAAAATGTTTGTTTAAAATAATACTTCACGCTTTCAAAAAGAAATATTTTTAAAGTAAGTTACCAATATAATAGGAAGATCTGTGGGAAAGTTTTAAACACATCAAACATAAAATGCCTATGGAGTCCAAGTGTATATGTTTAACAGGTCTATTTAAATCTAAAGTTCAAGACAGAGGTCTTGGAAGTCTAGAATTAGACATCATCAACACACAGGACGTAGATCAAGAAGAGGGACAAAATGAGTGGCCTGCACAGCATATAGACAGGAACTCCATTTGCATGATCTACCCGGGGTAGACTGCTTGATTTCTATTCTTCATGGATAATAATCGTAATAAAACCATAATAATAATAGTAATAATAATCATGGATAATAATCATAATAAAACCAAAGCCATTACCATGGAGTCGATTCCAACTCATAGCGACCCTATAGAACAGAGTAAAACTGCCCCACAGGGTTTCCAAGGAGTGGTTGGTGGAGTCGAACTGCAGAGCTTTTGGTTAGCAGTCCTAGCTCTTACCCACTGAGCCACCAGGGCTCCAATAATCATAATGGCCACATTAATTCCATGTAT
The DNA here is from genome assembly GCF_000243295.1 of Trichechus manatus latirostris. NCBI lineage: Eukaryota > Metazoa > Chordata > Mammalia > Sirenia > Trichechidae > Trichechus > Trichechus manatus. The sequence continues at coordinate 4,314,434 of NW_004444059.1, forward strand.
TAATTACATGATCCTCAAAATGACCCTGTAAGGTTGTTGCTGGTTGCCATCGAGTCCATTTCAATTCATGGTGACCGCATGTGACAGAGTAGAACTGCCCCATAAGGTTTTCTTGGCTGTAATCTTTATGGAAGCGGATCGCCGGGTCTTTCTCTCGGAGAGCTGCTGGGTGGGTTCAAATTGCCAGCCTTTTGGTTAGCAGTCAAGCGCTTAACAGTTACGTGATTAGGGCTCCTTCTTGTGAGGTAGATATTATTATTTCATTTATGCAGCTGAGGAAACTAAGGCGCAAGAAGTCGGGTAGGTAACTTATCCCAGATCACGTAACTATAAAAGGCCTTATGGTTCCTGTGCCCTTTACCACTAAAATGAAAACAAGTTCTCCTAGCAATGGGGACAAGGCAGGTGGGCTTACTACATGAATGAAATCCAGGAATTTTCTTTTATCCATTTATTTTTAAAATCTGGAAAAACGCTGGTTATTCTCTCTAAATAAAAGGTATTGAAATGTTGTTTGTTCCTGTAAGGCCCAACTCCTTGTTAGAGTTTAACAAAGCTTCTTAATGAAGCTTCTTAATTAAACAATGTGGCATTGGGAAGCAGAATTTCTAAGCAGCAGGCTGAAGGGGAGGGCAGGCTGTGACAATAACCCGGGATAGGGCTCTCAGGAAATGGTGATGTCCGATTCTCTCCTCATGAAGGGAATTCAATGTTTGGCTAATCGGGGAGGTCTGGAGCCCGAGGGGAACAATATTTGCATAACTCTACCCTGATTGCGCTGCAGGGCAAATGTCCTTACTGATTGCACCTCTCCAGAGGGCTGTGCGTCTTCTTCTCTCTGCCACACGAGGTCTTGAACTGAACTGAGGTCTCCTGGGGCCGCCAGGTAGAGAGGACTCGCCCATACCAGCAGCTATACGGGGCCACAGAGTCATGAGTTATTTGTGCGGGCCACCGAGAGCAAATTCAAATGGCATTTTCTCTGGCGACACAGACACAGAGACAGCATGCACCTCTCCTTTTTTTTTTTTTTTT